>NC_080054.1:11311416-11401416 GCF_026212465.1 Amaranthus tricolor
TTCCTACCCCGAGACCTCGTAGTTCTTTCGGAAGTTCAATAGTTTCCCATTAGATCGTCGGACTTCCGTGTTTTCCATTGTTGTTTGCATTTGAAACTCCCCAGAAAAACCTTCTTTGCATTTTAACTATTTTCATAGAAATGACTTTTGGCATTTTGAACATACTCATGTAATACACGGGTAGGCTGTTGAGAACGCTTTTGATGAGGGTAAGTCTCCCAGCCCGAGATAGTAATTTTGATTTCCAGGATGCTAATCGATGTTGTATTTTATCCATTACCGGTTTCCATGTTGGGCATCTATTCATATTCTCTCCAAGGGGAAACCCCAGGTAAGTGAACGGGCATAATGAGTGGAGGCACCCCGTGTTCTTTGCAGTTTTCTTTGCCCAAGTGTGATCAGTTGAGTTCCAAGATATGAAGCAGGACTTGCTGTAGTTCAGTTTCAAACCAGACATCATAGAAAAGATGTCGAGTATTCTAAAATAATTGGTAATGCACATTAGGTTTCTAGGCGCAAAGATTAGGATATCATCCGCAAACTGTAAGTGTTTCAGACTTACGTTGGATTTTCCTATATGAATGGCCTCGATCAGGTTCCTTTCCTCTACCTTCCTGATGAGGCATACCAATGCTTCACTGACAAGTAGAAAAAGATATGGAGATAGGGGATCACCTTGTCTCAGGCCTTTCTCCATCTTGAAGGGTTTGAGGGGTGAGCCGTTAAGAAGAATCGACATCGATGCCGAGCTCACACATTCCATAATCCATCTTATCCATTTCGTACCAAAGCCAAGTTTTTCCATGACTTGTTTCAAGAAGGACCAGTTAACTGAATCATATGCCTTTTGAAAGTCTAGCTTAATCAGAGTTCCTGGGATTTTCCTTTTTTTCAACCATCTTATTGATTCATTTGCAATCAACACACCATCTAGGATTTGTCTGTTCATAACGAAGGCGCTTTGTGATTCATCAATAAGTGTAGCAATCACTTTTCTGAGTTGGGAGGAGAGTAACTTGGATATGATTTTATAGATGGCGCCCACCATACTGATCGGTCTGTATTGTTCGATGGATGTAGGGCTTTCAATCTTTGGTATTAATGTAACCCACGTGACGTTCATGTGTCTCAGTGAACACCCGTCGACGAAAAAATCCATGACGGACGCATAGATATCATCCTTCATAACATCCCACATCTCTCTGATGAACTTGAAATTAAACCCGTCGAAACCCGGGGCTTTATCAATGCCGCACTCCCATACAGCTTGCTTTACTTCCTCTCTTGAGGGGATATTTTCCAGGAAAAGTGATTGTGCCTCCGTGATTCTCGGGTGATTTTCCAAAGAGAATTCGAATTGAGGGACAAGTTCCTGAGTAAAGCTCTGTGCAAAGAATTTCCTTATTTCAGATTTGAGGTTTGATACCCCCTGTATGCGTCTGCCATTGATGTTTGTTTGGGAGATCTCGTTCTTCTTTTTTTTAAACAGTGTTGAGGCATGGAAAAACTTTGTATTGTGATCTTTCATTCTGAACCCATATGATCTTGCTTTTTGTCTCCAGACTCTCTCTCTCCTTATGAGCCATTGGTGAAGAATGACTATTTGCCGCACTCAACCTGGCCAACTCCATGTCATTGAGGTCCCTGTGATCGCTTATTTTTTAGATTTCATGTATGACTGATTCGAACTCTGATATTATATTATCCATGAGATCAAAATTTTCCTTTCTCCATGTTTTCAAGGGGGCCTTCATGCTTTTCAGCTTGTTCATTGGGGATTCATTCGGGATGTTTTTCCATTCATTGATGACGAATTGTTTAAATTTTGGGTTCAGGAACCAAGCATCGTAGCTTCTGAATGGTTTGGGACCCAATTGTTTTTTTTTTCCAGTGTAAGGAGTAGAGGATTGTGGTTAGATGTGCTTCTTGAGAGCCCTGACATTATTAAATTTGGGAACTATGTAAGCCACGTATTACAGTACAGACCTCTGTCTATCCTACTTTTTGATGTGTTTCTCCTCCAAGTAAATTTCACGCCATGTAGAGGTATATCAATTAGTCCCAAGTCAACTATCCACTCCGAGAACTCTCTCATGCTTCTATCACATCGAAATGTTCCGATTCTTTCACAAGGGTGTAATATGGTATTGAAATCTCCCATCATAAGTATAGGTTTGTTGATAGCCAACACCCTATGTTTGATTTCCTCAAATACTTCGTGTCTTCCCGCTCTATTGTTGTGTCCATAGACAATTCCCACACAGCACTCAAAATTATGGTTGTTGATGCACCCTTCTATAATGATCCATCTAGTCCCCGAATGTTTTTGAGATGCATTGAAGGTTTTCTTGTCCCACGCTGCGATCAATCTTCCTCATACGAGTCGTTTGCGTAGACTTCACAAAACTCATATTCCTCATTCCCCCACATTCTCTTCATTCTGTATTTTATTGTTTTTTTATGCTTTGTTTCCACCAACCCTAAAAATGTAATTTGATATTTTTCTACTAGTTTTCTCAGGGTTTGAGTTTTCTCACCTTTCCCTAGTCCTCTGATATCCCAACATAAACAATTCATGTCTAATAAAAACCAGAAACACCATGTGATTTAATACGTCGCTGTCATTCATATTTTTCGTCCATAATAAGTAGTCTCTTCGACTTTCTGAGACCACTTATAACTACTCTTTCATCTATTGTTGAGATACCTAGGAGTTTAGCTGTATTCCAAGTGTTGTGTGCTTCCATACAGCTCTTTGATGATGCGGGGGAGGACTCAAGACCACACTGCTGTTTATCTCTTTTCTTTGGTGTACCTCTTGTGTTCTTCTGCTTACAGCTCAAAATTGGTGTGTCCACACACAGTTGTGTAGGGCCATCAGACTGACGTTCAGGTGTAGACGTATTGCACCCAGATGTTGCATCCTCCTGATCGCATACGCCTGTATCTGCATGCCTATCTAGGAGTACAGTCTTTAGGGTGTCGAAGAAATCAGAGTTTCGTGACTTCCTGTTGTTTTCGTCTTCTTTCCCCTCCTTGTGACTGTCAGCGAAATGCCTACTAACATTTTTTCCAGAGGCAACTCCTGTAGGGTCAGCACGTTCTGTTTTGTTTTGTACTTCACGGCTCCCATTATGTTCAGCAGAATGTTCTTCACAACTCACATAAACTGGCCCCAACATTTCTTTTTGTGTATTGTTCAGCATGTTGGCGAATTGTACTCGCGTTGAATCCGACGCTGAATTCTTATTGAGTAAAACTTTCGATCTGAAAAAGTGTGCATACGGATTGCGTTGCATGATCTCCATAAGCAAACCCACAATAGAAGGATTTATTTCAGGGAAGATACCTCATTGGTGTCTTTTTCATGTTGACCATCAAAAAAATAAAGCTGCTGAAACTTAGGTTTAGCAATACTATCGGTCAATAAGCTTGGAACATAGTGATAAAGTTGGCCATGTAGCTTAAAGATATAAATGCCTTTGTGGGTACGAGCATCAATTGAACCTCCTAGTGAACTGAATGCGAACATATTGTTGTATAGACGACAATACTTCCTAAAATGCATTCCAATCTCAGTTCCATCTGTGAAAAGGGCATTAAGCAGTGGAGGATACTCATTCATAGAAATTTTAATTTTGCCTTCACCACAAAAAATGGACTTAGGTTCATACGCAAAGTGCTTAGCACTATAATATGTACAAAATGTAGCATCAACAAGCTTAATGGAGAAGGCGGACAACCATTAGCTGCAATTCATTAACTGATATTTCTCAATTTTTTTTGTTCCTCAACTTTCACAGTGTAATGAAAATAAATTTTAAGACATGATGTGCTTATAGATGTGGCTAGAACATATTCTAACACAACAACATGTAAATCAAGATTAAATGGAAAAGTGAAACTTACACATGAATAACTCCTCATCAAAAGGATTTCCAACTAAAGGCTGGTCTTTGTTAGAAAACCTCCCTATCAACGTAGAAACCCAAGTGCTAATTAAAAATGAATACGCGCTAACACTATTTAAGAAAGAATCAAAGTCGAGTGAAAGAAACACCTTTTCGCTTGCGTTTCTTTAAGAGTGTTGTAGAAGTAGAAGGCTGTGAAGAGATGTAGTAGGCCCCAACAGTGTCACTCGTAGGCCCAATAAGTGAAAAAGTGCAGCCTTCAGCCAATTCTTCAGGTAGAAGAGAAGAATTGTGCACTATGCATTTACTCTTGTTTGGTACTTGCTGTTTTTTTGGTGGTGATAATCGCATGCTGGAATATGCATTCATCATCACATAGTCTTTTATGAATCTATCTTCAGCTCTCAGCAAAACACTGACTTCAACAGCTAATGCACAATCACTATACTTTAATTATGATTATACATCAACACAATCAGGAATTGAAATGCAGATGTGCATGACAGTGAAGAACCACAACTGTGCAAATAAAAAAATGTATCAAATAACCACGAGCACATAGAACACAACATCTACTATACACAGAAGTATTTTCTCGGTATTATAGCAATGCAATCACAAGAGCCAGGTAACACAGTCTCCCAATGCTACACATATGCCCTATCAAAAGCCACTCATACTTAAAATTAACCACAACAACAGTTGGAATCAACAAATCAAACACAGCCTACGGATTCGTACAATACCAGCAACTAAATAATGCAAGTAGCAATCACAGACAATGTACTAAGCATATCCTAGTTGTACACAATTAATATATGCCTCTCAAAGACGTATCCAAATGCTTTTTTGAGATTGTAAGTGAGCACTTTGTTAGCATTAAACTTAACCTCAAATTGTGAACTGAAAATCACAAATAGTAGATTATATAAAACCTGTTAATCCATGGCCAGTGTTAGCTGCGGACCATGAATACAAATTATAAGATTAGCACTTTAAAAGTGTACTTTAATCCAATGCACATGCAAACTACGCATTGTAATCCCAAAACAACTAAATTTTATTTAGCCGATAAAAAAAGCATAACAATACAAGCTATAATAGGTCAACAATAATTACAAAAGAGTGTTGTCCTTATACATTTGACAACACACAGCCTAATACAAAAAACAATTCCTACAAGATAACAAAATTATGGCCCTAAGACATTAATCGAGCGCATACAAACCAAATGGGCTAAATCATCGACCTCCCTCTCTGATTCTAAACAAAGTAGCAAAATTAAGAGAAAGCTTAATAAGTTCAGTAGTGCGCGGTGATACCACAGGAAGCCAATGCAATCAAAATTTTTTTGGGGGAGGAGGAAGTGCACCAGTGCAGGGAATTTGAGACTCAACGTTCGTAGGGGTAACACACTCATCCCTTGATTCAGCTGAAATGCCTACAACATCCCCCTCGCGTAACCGCATACTTGTGGACCCAAAACTCCTAGTTTCTCTACACCTCCCTTGAGTCCGTGAGTAAAACAGTGGAATGTTTCACATAAGTCAACCGTGCTCTTGTTAATACGCGGAACACAGAGGCCAAAATCCACAACCATAGCATGGAAACAATGCGCAGCGGCCGATTCTTACGTGGCACTTAGGTTCATAGATTCTCTACCAACTTTAAAATATATAATTCCTCCTTCGTCCGCTACAATCATAACGCAAGCAACAACTGCATTACCATTAAGTGTCCCATAAAGTGTATCAAGTAAACCCAAAAGCCTACTAACATGATTTAGAAGTCTTTTGTAAGAAGTTGCAATTATTTTCTCACAGTCAGCCATGACTTATCACTCAAAAGCATAAGTTCCCCTATAAATTATATTTTAACTCACCTAAAAAACCTTTAGTGCTTAAGTAATAGCATGTAAATCACAATTTAAAACAAAACCTCAACTACTGAAATAATAACATAGGCCTCATAGTCAATAGTAACAAAGTAACCTTTTCTAAACACTGTAAACAAAGATAAGGACAAAATAACAAGAAATAAGAACTCCACTTTTCGCTACAAATCAAGTCGTTCGTACATCTCTAATCAACGAATGATCATTGACATGATCAGCAAAGAATAACAATAAGAATGAAAAGCACAATAGATGTAGACCCAAAAAATTAGTGACAGAATAAAAAAATAGAAATAACAAAAAGAACAAACAAATACCACTCCATGCAAGAAAACATGGTTACTCAGATTTAGTTACTATGACATTGTTCTATACACATTAAGGACTTCTTACATTTCTGATCAAAGGATGATCGTTCTCATGATCAAAAAATAACACCAACAATAATGCAAAGTGCAATAAATGCAACCAACAAAGAACAGTCACACAAGCCAAAAATAACAAAAAGAACCAAAAGAACACTGTTACTAAGATTTAGCTACCATGACATAGCCAACTAAGCCCAACAAAACCAGAAAAAGACCAAATCAATACCCAAAAAACGCATGCAATAAATGTAGCAAAAAGGATCAAAGCATGATTATTGACATAATCATGGAATAAGACAACATCTATGAAAAGCACAGTGAATACAAATCCAAAAGATCAGTAACACAAGCAAAAAATAACAAAAAAGAACAAAGAAGACATGATTACCAAAAGTTAGCTACTATAACACTATCAACTCAACCAAACAAAACTCAAACATAACCACATTTTCACTTTAAAAAAACACATGCAAAAAATACAAACAGAATCACAATTAAAACATGATCAAACAAAAGCACAATGCAAATAATGATCAAGTTTTAGAGCATACTAGTGAACTGAAGATTACAATTAAATATCTAATCCGAAACAAATGGAAACCCCTGTGTTTCATCCATTATAAATACATATATCCCATTGCATAAACCTTGTGTATTGCTAAAGCAAGCAACCAAGAAAATGTCAGCTAAGACTGCCTTAGAGAAGAGAATGAGTGATTGTATTTAATGTAACTAACAACAATTAGAATCTTAAAATTCAGATTATGGTTATGATTGATGATATATAAGCAACCTACATGCAAAAACTACATGCAAAAAAACATGCAATCCACGACATGTGTAACCCCAAATGAACATGACAAAGCCAAACAGCTAACCTACATGCAAAAACACACACCAAAGATGAAGTGGAAGATGACTAAGCAAAAACACTATTCATTTCCAAAATGTGAATAGTGAAGAAGCCTTACACTTATTTTATTTGTAATGGATAGATAATAGATTGGATTCAACAATACAATGTATAAAAACCCTCCCTATCCTCCCAAGATCACAAATATTAACACAAAAGTAAGAAAGCTCCTTTGGCCAAAATCCTAGCCCCCTTAACTTATGAATTAGACCTCTCTCACAAAGTTGTGTTATGGTGATGTTTCTATGAATGTGCATGCCCTTTATACAAAGGGTGAAGCATATTAATCTAAAATAAACACTTAGCTCCCCATCAATGAATTAACTCTACTTTAATACAATAGCTATACAATCAAGTATATCTATCAAATAAGAAATAATGCACCTTCCATACACCTTAATAAGCAATAAAAAAGAAGAATAAAAAACGTCTTTTATGTTTCTGACGGCTCTGCACGAACGAGCGAGCTCATTCTACACATTCGGTTTGTTGATGTACTATCTTCTCGAATGAGCCTATGTCTTGCTCCTACGAGCATCTTCAACTACCAACTTCTATATTACTATCTCGTGTTGCCTTGGTTGAGCAACATCCTTCCCATGCCTTTCCTCATTCAAGGCATGGTTCCACACCCTGAATGAAGCCTCAAGCACCCCACATTAGTTACCTCCATGATCGTTCCAAACACCAATTCACCATAACTTTTCACTTCTCTATCCCCCTTTAAAAAGTACATGATAAAGTATGTTCAATTATGTGATCAAATTCAATGTCATTGTTAAGAGTTTTTGGTACTTCCTTTAAAAATCTCCCTCTCAAGTCAACTCGAATGAGCCTGTGTAACACCCCGAGATTTTCTGACGTCATTAATTAATATTTTAATGACTTTTGGGTATTTTATAATTATGTTAAATTAATTTAGAAGTAGTTTTAATAAACTCCTTTCATATACGAATTTAAATATTAACATATATTTATATTAAAAATACAATCACGATTTCTAAATAAAGAGGTTCGAATCAAAATAATTATTTTATTGAAATGTGTGAGCACACGAAGGTGAATTTCTTAGTTGGGCCTCGCAAGAAGATGAACCTAGGTAAACAAATAAATAAATAAGTGTATAAATTAAACAAATAGGATGAGTTAGGGTTTTAAGGGGGCATTACTCCCTCCCTCACTTAATTCACACGCCTCACTTCCCTCTCTTCTCTTCTCTCTCACATCCCTCTCCCTCACGGTTCAGCAGCAGCCCAAGCACCACCAGCCACGCCTCTGCCATAGCTGCCAGTAGCCACCAATAGGTTGCGTTTGCCTCCTCACAGAAGCAGCTATGGCTGCGTTCTTCCCCCCACCAACAGCAGCTGAGCTGCACCTTAAACAGTCACGTAGCATTATTGTGCCGCGAGCAACTGGCTGCTGGGCAGCCAGTTTTGGCCCTGCGCCATCGCCTCCGCGACCTCCTCTCACTTCTTCATCCTCTTGCTAGTTTTGTTTTGTGAGCCATCTCCTTTCTCTTATTTGATTTCATATTTGTTCCAATTAAAATTTATAAAGTTTATGAGAAAAGGGTTGAACTTTGTATGATTGTTATTGAATCTTGTAATGAGTGAGAATTGGATTGATGATTTGAATGTACTTATGAATTAGGTTTTTGAAATATGAATGAAAAGTGTTGAACTTGTATTATTTTCATTGAATCTTTTTGGTGGTAAGAATTTGATTGATGAATTAAACATGTTTATGACTTTGGGTTTAAGTGTGATTTGAAATTATGGGTTGTTTGTTGATTTTGTATTAGTTTCTTTGAATCTTTGTATGGGTAGTAATTAAATATGTTATCTTTGAACACGAAATGACTAGGGTTTGAATTTAGAAATGAAATTACAAATGATGTGTGTTTTATGTTATATTTTGGTGATAATTGATTAAATAACCTTAAAAGTTGTTTTAAGATTTGGTCGATTGGTTATTATTCTGAATAATTAGTAATGATGATGATGTTAGTTGACTATGAAAGTGATTTTGATTGATTAAATTGGGAATGATAGTTACTAATTGTTGTGGTTGATTTTTGTAAATTACAAATACCCTTATTAGGTTGTTATTGAAGTTATAGATACATGATATTAGTAAGCCAAGAGCATAATGTCAACTTATCGTCGATGGTTGCTAAAGTTATTTGTCGTGTTGTTTTGACTATAGTTCTTAATAGATTTAGAGAATGTAACAAATGATATCCCGATACAATAACTCTAAGATTTGCCTTATCGTTATATTAATATTATATTAAAATTGTAAGATTTAGTTGTGATTAGTAATTTTTTGGGTAACGCGAGCCGATATGCTCAAAATTAGTTAATGTAAAGAAACCATTCACACATATATCTACTTTAAATTGATGGAAAGACTTATGTTGTGTTGAGTTAATGATTTTGACTTGTATTGAATGAGTTGTATGCGTGCTAGAGTAATCGAAAACTCATGTTGAATGGGTGATAGTGGTTACTTTGGTATTTAGTTTGGTATGGAAAAGTAGTTAAGGAACTTATTAGTTTTACTCATAACTTATATAGGTACCCATTTTTGTAAGAAGAAAGTAGAGCCTTAGTCGGGTGATTTTGTGACTTTTGATCGTGTAGTGACGCTTACAGGTACATACGCATAGTAACTAACCCTTATAAGCAATTTGCTTTAAGACATTATTGTTTATTGTGATAATATACATTGCATTGAAACTATGAGATACTAGTGAGTACACTTTATATGAAGAGCTATCGACTATGAAATCCTTACGCTTAGAATAGCTATAGAGAATGAGAGTGTTAATAGAAGGCGGGAACCACCCCCTTATTTATTTAAGAATTAGGTTATGCCTTAATTGGAGTTAGAAAGACTCCTTTGTAGGTGAATTTCATATTCTATTGAGTGGCTCAGTGGGTTTTGGCGCGCTGCTATCCAAGGGCGCTCATTAATAGTCGAAAGAGGAAATTATTCCCATTTGATAAAGTATTAGATTATGATTAGCTGGCGTGACTCAACTGGATTATGTCCGGTTGATTTAATAGTCCCCTAGGTGAGGTTCGACGGGACCACTGTAAGGGGGGTATGAGCATGCTTGGGTCATTGGGTGCCGGGTGGCCGATACCGCTCCTTGATCGAGGTGTTACCATGCGGGCCTTGCAAACCCCAATATGGTAGCCTCTTCACTGGTTTAGTACCCCAGTGTGTTAGTTTTTGCCGAAGGTAGGACCCGAGAGGGTCAGCTGGAGGGGGCATGAGCTTATACCTTTCCATGGGCGCCGGGTGGCCGATAACGCCCTTGGTCATGTCACTATGCCAGGAAGTAGAGAAAGATCCACTGATAAAAAGTTATTCAGTGATTGAAAATTTATTCATTGATCGAAAGTTATTTAATGATAGAAGGTTCATTCTTTGATAGAAAGCTTACATATTGATAGAACGTTTACTTTTTGATAGAATATTTACCCATTGATAGAACATCTACTTATTGATAGAATAGTTTATGCTAGTGAGAAGTGTGCCTAAGCTAAGTTACCTCAAGGGTATTATAGACTATGATCACACTTACCTTAAGATAGACAAGCTCTATAAGGTCATGTGTTAGGTATTCTGTTAATGCCTTGGTCGAGTTGATACTATACGTGTTTTGCAAGAGTTATGTTTTAAAAGAGGAGCGTGAAGACCTGCATTCTACCCAAGAACACATGGTTCGGGTTGGAAGGCACGTAGTGAAATTAAGAAGTATAAGTGACCGATAAACGTTCACTAACTGTGCTGGTGTCTTATGAAATCGTCTTATGTTGTTTTATAATATAATGTTATCTAGTAGTTGGCCTTATTATATTTGATGCTAGTTGCTGACGTGTACGTGTTTGTGTTTATGTTTGATTGTTGATGACTTTCTATGATTGTCCTGCTATGACACATTGGCCTTTGGTCTAATGTCGAGCAGCAGAAGGATCATAGACAGGCGTTGCAGGTACTGGAGCTTCTTTTGCATTGCATTGCATTGTATTCGGGGAGAGTGATGAGGGCGAAGCATAACCTGTATCATGCTGCTATCTTTCGATTTTGTAGCTCTGGTTATCTTTTGTAAACTTTGGTTGTATATGTTTTGTTATGAGGCCTTGTGTCCTCCCTCGTATATTTGTATTTTCGCTGCGTAGTTTATAACTCTGTATGTTTTTAAGGAGTTAAGTCTTTTTAAAACGCAAACATCGACACTGGAACCACGATCTATGCTTGGCATGTTGATTTGAGAAGCCGGCGACGAATCATTCCGCCGTGATGTAACATCTTGGAAAAACTCGGATTGTTTGAAAAGAGAAGATGGATTTTTTTTTTAAAAAAAGAAAGGTAAATAAAGTCCGAGTCAAACCAGGAAGTTAGAAGGTAGTTATAGAATGGATTTGAAATCAAAGAAAGCTTGCGGATCGAGTTCTATTAGTGTCATTATAAACTACTAGATATAAGAAATTTTTAGCAGTGGATAAGTATGTAAAATTAAATCTACTTATTACAACTTGAGAACGAAATCGCCTCATAAAACCAAATATTCTTTAAACTTTATTCGAATTCTTATCAAGACTTCTGTATCTTAACGATTTATTTCTCCAAGTTCAATCCTCACTCCCCGGACCTGCAACTTAAGTTACTGCCAGTCATTGCCCAGAAAGGAAACAACATCATCGCAGGGTCGTTAAGACCAAAAGTACACGTCAGCAAACGTCGCATACCAATTGATTAAATACAACGAGAGAAAGATTTAATAGCTGTCGATTTCAGAAAATACGCTTCGATCACGCTAATTAAAAATAATCAATTTCATATAAGGGTTAGTCAGCCATACTGCTGTACTATCCAGCCATACTGCCGGTACAACTCCAATCTCCATAAGTGAGACATTACATTAGGGGAAGCTAACCCCTAAGCAAGCCTCTACCATAGACACTCGCCTTACTTCGGTGCCTATGGTTAAGTATGCATACCCCCGCGGTGGCTCATAATGCCCCCATATACCGCGAGTAATTCACTCCGACCAATTGACGTCATACTACGTCCACTTTAAGGTTAGTGAGGTCATACTACCTCTTCTTATCAAAACAATGTATCAAAATTATTTATTCGGAAAGATAACATTATTCATACTATATATCCATACTTTTACTTATGTCTACCATTATTATATGATACATCGGACTAAATGCGAACTTCGCTGCATGTACATACCTTAAGCAAGATAACCAACTCTCAAGCGTCCTATTCCATTCCCGGTAACGAATCGACTTCCTACAAGGTTCAATCGTATTCGGGAAATAAGCACACATACACACTTTCCTCAAATCAACCACAACACACACATACAATTACAACCACACCTAGAATACCACACACATCATGAACATCCATCACATACTATAACATGGTAAACGCACAAAACAGGACAGCATACATAATCTGTCCAGAAACACAATTTAAAACTGTCAAACTGAAAATCCGACTTCACCGTTGCGTCCGTAAGGCGTCAAAACCCCCAGGTACCAATTTTTATAATTTATAATGTACTCTAAGTATTTTAACCTATTTTCAAACCAAAAAGTACCCTAAAAACACCTTTTTCTACCTTTTTTTCAAACCCTACGGGATTTGTCAAATTTCATCACAAAATATAAATTTCAATGCTTTATTTCCTATTAAATCTAAACGACAATATTTACATAATTTTCATGACCACCTATGAAATTAATTTCCATCCCTCAACAATAATTCTTTTTACACAAATGTACACACACACACACACACACACACACACACACACACACACACACACACACACACACACATATATATATATATATATATATATACATATATATATTTCTCTAGCAACATTATAAATTCCTCCTATTAAACAATAAAATAAATTTCTAACACCACATACATTTTTCTATGAGCATCCATTTTTTTTATATTCATACTTTACAATCATCCATCAAACAAATCCTTCACACACATATATACATATCTAAAACCCTAAAAACCATACATTAATTTAGATAGAAAAGTACATCACACTTTCATACATGAATTTTAAATCATAAACTAATCATAAATTATAAGTTAACACATATAATAATCATAGAAATTTAAATTAAAACTTAAAAATAATATTAGATTGAGAATTTTACTCACAATTTGCAAACGAATAAAACACCAATTGTTGAAGGATGATGATACTAGGCGTGTGGTAGGAGGAGTTTTGAGTGAGTTTTCTTGGAATTTTTTTTTGAAATGAAAGGATACAAGGTAAGAAAAAAATTAAGGGAATATGTGAGATTTATTATATGTGCTAATTGCCTTAACCTTTCAATTACCCAAATGGGAGTTACAAAATCCCACCAAAACCCCATAGGGCCGACCAAAACCCTTGCCATTTCCCTCTTTTATCTATTTTTTTGCTTTTTGAAAATAAAGATAGGTTAGAGAAAAAGGTTTGGTCTTAAAATGGTTTTAATTGCCTTAAAGAATTGAAATCTCATGGTCTAACCCAATAAAAAATAAAAAAAATACACTCTTCTAAAAATAATAATAATAATAATATTACTAGTAAACTATTAAATTTATCGGGGAAAAAATATCGGGAAAATATCAGGGTGTTACAGAAATTGGAATCAAAGCGGGAGTTTTATTTAGTGTTAGTTATCTAAATCGATAGACTAATGGAAAAAAAAAATTGATGACGAGAGTAAAGGGGTAGACATTAAGGGGATATGAAGTGTTTTGCTTGGTGTCTTTAAGCATGATGTCATGGATAATTTTGATGTGTGCATTGTAGAATTTCTGTGTATATATCTCTGATACTCTGATTTATCGATCTTTGTCTTATCTCAGAAATTAATTGTCTCGTTTTCTTTCTTCGTGAGTCAGGAAGTTTGATTATTACTTTTCTTTCTTGGATAAAGGAAAGAGACCGGCCGAGGAAGGAATTAATACCCGAGAGGAACCCTGGAGAGCTTTAGTTAATGCCCCAGCCTGGGCAGAGATAGAGGCTCTGGGAATTTGGGACAGAAAAGAGGGGGAAAACGATTTGGACTACACCCAACGAATGGAAATGATTTACAAGAGATCTAAACAAGTGTATGAGGGGATAATGAAAGAAAAGATGGCTGAACTGAAAGAGAGGAGTGAACAGTTTCATCGAGATCTTGACAGAAGGGTTAGAGCAGTGGAGACTGTGGGTCGGGGTGGTTTTGACGTTCCAGAATATAGTGGGGCAAGAGCAAATATTGTTGAGGAGGTGGTTCCCGTAGTAGACCCAAACCTAGTGTTACTAATAAACTTCGATGAGTTGGATTTCGATGAGGACCCAGAGGAGAACCCCGATGAGGACCCAGAAGAAGAATCTGAGGAGAATTTTGAGGAAAATTCCGATGAGGAACAGGGGGAAATTATGGAGGAAGATTCCTTAGGAGTGGTAGAAGAACCTTATGAAGATAACTTAGGAGATGGTTATAATGCTGATGTGGAGGGGGGAATAGTTGATAGAGATAATATTATGAGCGACACTGATAGCGAAATAGTTATTCTAGGGGGTTGGCCGGTGAGGCGAGAAGATCTTATGAGTGAGGAGGAAAGTGAAATAATTATGTGGGAGGAAAGACCACCTGAACCAATAATTGTAGAAATTTTTGATTCCATAGGGCGACTGACTATGAGTGATTCCTTATCTGTAGGAACCCCTTCTAATTCTGATAGCACGTCTAGCGATGACTCTGGTGATGCTGATTTTGACCCTGATCGATACATGGAAGATCATGACCGTCTGGATGCGTCGCCTTTATCTGCCTGATTGTTTCTACTTTATCTGAGTATGCATGTGTACGAGTTAATATGTCTAGTTCTTTAGTAAAAATAAATCGCGAACAATTTTGTTGGTTGAATGATTTGGTTGTTTACTTCGGACTTTTGTAGTATTTGAACAGTGGTTATGTGGGATTTTATACCCAAGTATTTCTTTTTAGAT
Source organism: Amaranthus tricolor (assembly GCF_026212465.1). Taxonomy (NCBI): domain Eukaryota; kingdom Viridiplantae; phylum Streptophyta; class Magnoliopsida; order Caryophyllales; family Amaranthaceae; genus Amaranthus; species Amaranthus tricolor. The sequence goes on from NC_080054.1 coordinate 11,326,550, forward strand.
TAGAACAATATGGTATTACTGTTTTGAATTTGAATTTCGTTTTTAAGAGTTTAAACATTAGTAGGTAGAATCGATTAAGTATTATAATTATGGAAAAATGTGAAGATTTGATTATGGACTCATTGTTCAAACTCTTTACCTTTTAGGACTATTACCTTGTTTTTTTTAAAGAACAATAATAGTATGAGTTTTCCTTAACCACCAACGCTATAGAAATGTATTTACATACCTTGTTTAACCTAATGCAGTATACCTGCCAACATGCCACCCTTTTGGCAAAGGTCCGTGCCAAGAGGAAACTTTGACCGTGTGCTTCGAAACTTAGTTAAGGCCCTAGCTGGCGCAAGGAATCCGAGACAGAAATACTTGGAGGAAAATGCTTCATCAATTAGTAAGAGAATAGCCTAGAGTAAACCCTCGACTTATAATGGAAAAGGTGAACCTTCTATGCTGGAAAACTGGCTGAGAGAATTTGATAAACTCTTTAGTGTGGTGAGATGTCCTGCTGAGCACATGGTGGACAAAGCCACGTTTTTCCTAGTGGAAGACGCTGACTATTGGTGGACACATAGTAAGATAAGCTTGATATCAGAAAACGATGGTGACTTAAGCTAGGAAGGTTTTAAGGGGGCGTTAAGGGACCAATTCTATCCGCCTCATGTGAGAAAGGACAAATCAAATGAGTTTGCTAGGTTCGAAATAGGATACTTAACGGTGGATGAATATTATCAGAAATTTATGGAATACCTGAAGTTTTGTCCTGAGGACGTCCCAATTGAGGGAAAGAAAATTCAGCGTTGTGAATTAGGTCTATCGTATGAGATTCAAAAGCACATTGAGACTGATTGATATAATACTTTAGACCAGCTATATAAGAGAGCTGCGCAGATTGGAAATGTTATTAGGACAGAAAAAGAGAAGATGAGCCATAGCGGGGAAAAGAGGAAAGAAACCATGCTTCAGAATGATATGAATGTGAGTAATCAGGTCCAAAATCAATTTTAGAAGCACAAACCGTTTGGAGGCTTCCAGGAAAAAGGTTTCCATACTGGTCAGAACAGTAGGAGTGGGGGAAATTTGAGACTAGAGGCTAGGATGCAGAAGCCTTTGTATGATCGCAATGGAAAGGAAAGAATTTATAATTGTAGGAGATGCCAGAAAAATCACCTAGGAAGGGATTGCCGGGGTGTGTTAGTGGAATGTTCTTACTGTGGTAAACCGGGCCATAGAATGTATGAGTGTTATACTCGCATGGGACAACAAGAGCTGAACGAGGAAGTCATAGAGGCTTCCAACAACAACGTCTTAATAACGGACGGAGTGGTAATGAAGCTGGAAGGGGGAACTACAATGGTGGTAGTCTTGGCCGAAACTTGGGGGGTGCCTCGAACCCTAGGTTTCAGGGAAATCACTCCAGTGTCTAGCAATGACAGGGGAATGCTAGAAACGAGAATTTATTTTCAAGTCAACGTGTTAATCAAGGAGGTGTTACTACTTCTACTCAGAATGATGGCAGACTTTCAGCAGTTAACTCGAGGGAAGCAGCGCAGGTGTCGGATGTGGTCATAGGTACGTTTTGTATTAATACAAAGTCGTTAAAGTACTTTTTTGATTCTGGTGCATCGTGCTCGTTTATTTCAAAGTCTAGAGTTAAGGACTTAGAATTGGAGAACCCCGAGGAAACATCTTTTTCAGTCGCTACTCCTTCTGGGGAGATTTTTTATTGTAATACGCTGTTCTGTGAAGTGCAAGTTAAGATAGGAAAAGTAAAATTTCCAAGTGATTTATTCTCTCTAGATATGGATGATTTGAATGTAATACTTGGGATGGATTGGCTGAGTAGATATAAAGCGATAATAGATTGTGATGAACAGTCAGTGACTTTAAGTGGACCTAGGGGGGAGAAGGTTAAATATAGGAGTCTTCCTAAGGGACCGAGGATAAAAATCGTGTCGTCATTGGAAGTCAAGAAATTAATCAAGCAAGGGCAACTGTGGTTTCTATGTAGTATAAGTAAGGTGAAGGAGCGGGAGGTGTGACTTGAGAACATTCCGATGGTCTGTGATTTTAAGGATGTTTTTCCAGAATAACTTCCTGGTATGCAGCCAAGAAGGGACGTGGACTTTTTGATTGACTTAATCCCTGGGACAGGGCCAATTTCAAAAGCTCCTTACCGAATGGCCCCAAGGGAGATGGAAGAATTGAAAGTCCAATTGGAGGAGTTGTTAGAGAAGGGTTATATAAGACCCAGTGTGTCGCCCTGGGGAGCCCCGGTGTTGTTTGTAAGGAAAAAGGACGGAACGATGCGTCTCTCCATTGATTACAAAAAACTTAATAAGGTCACTGTTAAGAATAAGTACCCATTACCACGGATCGATGATCTTTTTGATCAGTTACAAGGGGCAGGAGTCTTTTCCAAGATTGATCTGCGGTCAGGGTATCATCAGTTACGTATTAAGGAGGAGGATATTAGTAAATCAGCTTTTAGAAACAGATATGGACAATTCGAATTCACCGTGATGCCTTTTGGGTTGACCAACGCACCGGCGGCGTTTATGGGATTGATGAATCGGGTTTTCAACGTATATCTCGATAAGTGTGTGGTGGTGTTCATTGATGATATCTTGGTGTATTCTAAGAGCCCAGAAGAACATCGAGAACATTTAAGGATAGTCTTGCAGATTCTGCGAGAGAATCAATTGTATGCTAAGTTTTCGAAGTGTGAATTTTGGTTAGAGCAAGTGGCTTTTCTAGGTCACATTGTTTCTAAGGATGGAATTTCCGTTGATCCAGCAAAAGTAGCAGCTGTTCGGGACTGGTCTACACCTCGGAATGTTACAGATATTCGAAGTTTGTTAGGATTAGCAGGGTACTATCGTTGTTTTGTGAAGGATTTTTCTCGTATCGCTCGTTCACTAACATCCTTGATGAAGAAGGAGAAGATGTTCGAATGGACTGAGGAGTGTGAGACGGCATTTCAGTTGTTGAAGGAGAAGTTAACTACAGCCCCAGTGTTGACCTTACCTGATCCATCTTTGGAATATTCCGTCTACAGTGATGCTTCCAAACATGGATTAGGTTGTGTTTTAATGCAAGATAGAAAAGTGGTGGCGTATGCTTCGCGTCAACTAAGGACTCATGAGGTGAATTATCCAACACATGACTTGGAATTAGCGGCTGTGGTTTTTGCATTGAAAATCTGGCGACATTCTCTTTATGGTGTCAAATGCAAGATCTTCACGGACCATAAAAGCTTGCAATTTTTGTTCACTCAATCCGAGTTGAATTTGCGCCAACGACGTTGGTTAGAACTTATTAGTGATTATGACTTGGAGATTGCCTATCACGAAGGCCGTGCGAATGTAGTCGCTGATGCTTTGAGCAGAAAATCGAGGCATTCAGTCTCAACGTTAATGACCTCTGAGGAGTTGTGTAAGGAGTTTGGGAGAATGAACTTGGAGATAATCCAAGAAGGGGAGTTGGAAGCCAAGTTGAGTGCATTGTCCATTCAACCTACTTTTTTCGAAGAAATTATGGCTAAGCAACTGGAAGACCCCAAGTTCATTAAACTTCGGGAGCAGATCAGTGAAGGGAGAGCTGAAGGTTTTACAATTCATGAGGACGGTAGTCTTCGTTTTAAAGGACGGTGGTGTGTACCGGATGGGTGTGACTCCTTGAAGGAAAAATTATTGAATGAAGCCCATTATTCTAGATACTCGGTTCATCCTGGTGGAGATAAGATGTATCAAGATTTAAAATGCATGTTTTGGTGGTTAGGTATGAAAAAGAATATTACAGATTTTGTTTCCAAGTGTTTAACGTGTCAAAAGGTTAAGAGTGAACATCGATTTTGGTATTAGGTTTGCCACGAACTAAGGCTGGTAATGGTACTCTTTGGGTTATTGTGGATAGGCTTACTAAGTCTGCAAGGTTTATTCCGATGAACTGTAAGTGGGATATGGAACAACTTGCTTGTGCCTACATTAGATACGTTGTTCGATATCACGGGTTACCTCGTACTATTGTCTCCGATCGTGATACTCGATACTTATCACATTTCTGGAAATCATTACAACAGGCTTTGGGAACCACTCTTCTTTATAGTACGTCTTTTCACCCTATGATTGATGGTCATACTGAACGTGTCAATCAGATACTAGAGGACATGTTGAGAGCAATAGCCATGGAATGGCAAGGTTCATGGGATGAACATTTGAATTTAGTAGAATTCTCTTATAATAACAATTATCAAGCAACGATTCAAATGGCTTCGTTCGAAGCACTTTATGGTCGTAAGTGCCGTAGTCCTGCATGTTGGGATGATTTTACTGAATCTGTCATCTTAGGACCTGATATACTTGTTCAAATGACTGAGCAAGTAAAGTTAATTCGCGAGAAAATGAAGGCAGCCCAGGATAGACAAAAATCATACGCCGATCTCCGACGTCGACCTGATGAATACGAAGTAGGCGACAAAGTTCTACTCCGTGTGTCTCCGATGAAAGGTGTGGTTCGTTTTGGTGCTCGTGGGAAGTTAAGCCCACGTTTCATTGGTCCCTATGATATTGTGGAAAGGATTGGGAAGTTAGCTTACCGGTTAGCGTTGCCTAATGCGCTGGGTAAGGTTCATGACGTTTTTCATATCTCCCAGTTAAAACGTTATGTTGCAGCTTCTTCGCATGTCTTAGACCCGGAGCCGTTAGAGCTTGATGAGAGCCTAACCTATGAAGAACAACCTGTTCATATTTTAGATAGAAAGGTTCGTAGTACTCGGCGAAAGGATGTTGCAATGGTTAAGGTTCTATGGTCAAATCATCGGTCACAAGAGGCGACATGGAAAACAGAAGCTTCCATGCGAGAGAAGTATTCGTACCTTTTCCCTCAGGTTAGTAAGTTACGGGGACGTAACTTTGTTTTAGAGGGGTAGAAGGCGATAGGATTTTCGTGCGATTCTTGTTTTTGGGTTATTTTGTGTATGTGTGCGTTATTTTGTGTAGGTGTGCATAAGTGATTAATTTTTTTTTATTTCGTTCTACTTGTTTTGTGGTTATGTGTGTAATTTTCGTGTTATGATAATTTGGGTCAAAACTTTTTTAAGGGGGGTAGTCTGTAACACCCTGATATTTTCCCGATATTTTTTCCCCGATAAATTTAATAGTTTACTAGTAATATTATTATTATTATTATTATTATTATTATTATTATTATTATTATTATTATTATTATTATTTTTAGAAGAGTGTATTTTTTTATTTGTTATTGGGTTAGACCATGAGATTTCAATTCTTTAAGGAAATTAAAACCATTTTAAGCCCAAACCTTTTTCTCTAACCTATCTTTATTTTCAAAAAGAAAAAAAAAAAGATAAAAGAGGGAAATGGCAAGGGTTTTGGCCGGCCCTATGGGGTTTTGGTGGGATTTTGTAACTCCCATTTGGGTAATTGAAAGGTTAAGGCAATTAGCACATATAATAAATCTCACATATTCCCTTAATTTTTTTCTTACCTTGTATCCTTTCATTTCAAAAAAGAAAAAATTGCAAGAAAACTCACTCAAAACTCCTCCTACCACACGCCTAGTATCATCATCCTTCGTCAATTGGTGTTTTATTATTTTGCAAATTGTGAGTAAAATTCTCAATCTAATTTTATTTTTAAGTTTTAATTTAAATTTCTATGATTATTATATGTGTTAACTTATAATTTATGATTAGTTTATGATTTAAAATTCATGTATGAAAGTGTGATGTACTTTTCTATCTAAATTAATGTATGGTTTTTAGGGTTTTAGATATGTATATATGTGTGTGAAGGATTTGTTTGATGGATGATTGTAAAGTATGAATATAAAAAAATGGATGCATATAGAAAAATGTATGTGGTGTTAGAAATTTATTTTATTGTTTAATAGGAGGAATTTATAATGTTGCTAGAGAAATATGTATATATATATATATATATATATATATATGTGTGTGTGTGTGTGTGTGTGTGTGTGTGTGTGTGTGTGTGTGTGTGTGTGTGTGTGTGTGTGTACATTTGTGTAAAAAGAATTATTGTTGAGGGATGGAAATTAATTTCATAGATGGTCATGAAAATTATGTAAATATTGTCGTTTAGATTTAATAGGAAATAAAGCATTGAAATTTATATTTTGTGATGAAATTTGACAAATGCCGTAGGGTTTGAAAAAAAGGTAGAAAAAGGTGTTTTTAGGGCACTTTTTGGTTTGAAAATAGGTTAAAATACTTAGAGTACATTATAAATTATGAAAATTGGTACCTGGGGGTTATTATGCATACGAAACATAATTTAAAGAAAAAAACAAAAAACTTAGGAATATTTGGCAAATAACTGTTGGTTGCTAGCTTTTAATTAGTTGTATATTAAGGAGATTGTTAGTAAAACTATGTATTAATTGTTGTCTGTTTATTAAAGAAAAATAAACAAACAAGTCAAAAACAAAAATTAATGAAATAGCCAACTAAGTTAACTTCATTTTGACTTAAATCAATTTATTGAATAAATTTTCTGACTTTTTTACCAACAAAAAAACAAAAAACCGAAAAACAAAATCTAATTAGTAAACACCCTCAAATGTTCACCAGCTACTTAAAATGTAAAACCTATCATTACTCATCATAAATATAGTAATCCATGTCCTACAATAAGTACAATGAGTATGAGGATAGTTTAGGAAAAATTATGTCCAAAAAAGAAAATGGTTCTAAATTTGAGAAAATTATGGAAATACTCGTTTTAATAATGTTGAAAAAATAGAACAGTAACGAATTAGACGAACAAAGATAGGAAATGTAACTTAAAAATTAGAATAGACTCTTACCTAGCATTAGTACTCTCTTCGATCTTTTGTAAACTTGACTTAAAAGATTTGGTTATTTTTAGTTGGTTATTAATCATTCGTTTTCAGTAATTAGTACTCTCTTTGATTTTTTTTGTTATTTCAATTTTAAATATAAGAAAAAATCAAGAAGAGTATTAAATATTAATGAAAGAAATTAGAATAGACTCTTACCAAGAAGTGTATTCTAATAGCTTCATATCATTAAAACGAATGAAATATTTAATGAAAAGAGAAAAAAGTTGAAATGGGAGAAAAAATAATATTAATATGAAAACATTCAAGTAATTTCTTAGGATTAAAAATGAAAATATATAATTGAAGAAAAATATATAATTGCCTTTTAGTATAATATGATTGGGAAAAATGAGATAATTTTTGTTCATAAAATTATCACAAAATATAAATTTTAGAAATAGAGGGAGTATTTAGTAATCAGCTGGTCTTGGAAGAGACGACCTCATAATTAGACCGTTAATTTGGGCCGGCCCGATTCGCGCGTGCATCAACCTCATATGCTTTCTCTTGTTTTTCCCATTTTATGGGCATTTTTCAATTTTAATCTTAAAGGTATTAAATTTTGACCATAAAGGTATCAATTTCAACTTAAAGTAAACTTTAAACAGATCAATTAACATAAAAAATTTTAATTTTGACCTGTTTGTGATCAATTTTGACGTTAAACTAATCAATTTCTACCTAAATATGGTTTTGTTTCACAATTTGAAAACGAAGTTAATAAAATGGTATTATTTTATCATTCTATTGATGAATTTTAAACAACAAATGAATGGTCAATAACACCATCAATAATAGTGTTAAAACATTGTACAATACAAGTACTTTTACTCAATGCAACTTGATGGTTCTAATGGAACATAAGAGTACTTGTACTCTTTAATCATCGATCAATAATAGTTATATTACTCTTTCCACAACACGTTTATACATATTTGTAAATAGTTCAAATTGAATATGTTAATAGTTAAATTATGCCATATAATTTGACAATGATGAACATCTAATCTTTAATCATCGATCAATAATAGTTATATTACTCTTTCCACAACAGGTTTATATTACTCTAACTCAATTTTGAACTTCTAATCTTCAATTATCGTTTTAAAAATAAGTATTCAAATTGTAGTGATATATTGTATAGCATTTAGTTCAAATTTACTATGTTAACAATTCTAACATCATTATTGATAGTTTTATTGACCATTCATTTGTTGTTGAAATTGAAATTGAAATTAATCAGTTTAACGTCAAACTTGATCACTCATTGGTTCAAATTGAAATTTTTTCATTTTTTAGGCTTTTGTCAATTTTGACCTTAAAGGTATTAATTTCAACGTAAAGTAATACTTAAACATATCAATTAAAGTAAAAAATTTTAATTTTTTATGTTAATTGATCTGTTTAAAATTTACTTTAAGTTGAAATTAATGTCAAAATTTAATACCTTTAAGATTAAAATTGAAAATAACCGACAACATTGATACGCAGTGCACACTTAGTACTCAGTAGACCCACCAAATAAAGTAAAATTTAGTAAAAAGAATTCAATAAAATGATTGTTTCCTATACGCATGAATAAGATGAACTTTAAAGCACCACAATAAATGCTCATCAAGGATCAGTGGGAAGAGTCTGAACACATTCTAACCATAATTTCTTGAGAATTTTCTTTTTCTCATTTCAAGCATTTTTCAGGTAAATAACCGAGAATTTTCTATGGAATTTCATATGTTGTTATATTAGTTTACTTCTTTTTGTTTGACTCATCGTAGTCTTCAATTTTATATATTGCTTAAGTCCTACTCATTTTGTTTTTTTAAATGTGAACTTTCTCACTTATTTAATACTGCATTTTTCTTGGATCGCTCATTATAAAAAGGGTTCATAATCAATTAATAAAGGTTGTATCTATTTCTTGTTTCATAGAGTTTTGGAGTTTAAAAATGGAATGCAATGGAAAGAGAGTTCTATTAACCTCTAATGGAGATGATGTTTCTGTAAATGTGGCTTACAATTTGGCTAAACATGGTTGCAGGTTTGAATTTTTCTCTTTCTTTTTCTTTTATATTTAAAAATGGAGTGCAATGGAAAGAGAGTTCTATCAGTGTAACTTTCAAAAGGGAAAGGGAATTAATCCATTTTGAATCGAAAGGGAAATCCTACAATCACAGCCAACCTATGACTCTATTAATATACTCCATCCTATTCACATTAGGTGTCTCACTTATTTTGAGACACTATTTATTTATCACTATTAAATTGCATTTTATTATTATTCTATAAGTTAAAACATAGTCACTTGATATGTTATTTTGATGTAAAGATTATTAATATCAACTTTTTATAATTTTTAATTATACATAACTCGATATATTAAGGATTGAATAAGTGCATTGGATAAATTGCATAAAGTAAAGGAGGGAGTAACTTATTAAGTATTGCATGATCAAGCTAAGTTCAATCTTTTTACATGTTTTAATTTTATGGGTTGAGAAAGAAAATTTTATATGGATGACTACTTGGGCTGATCTATAATTGATTTAGACAAACTCGTTCTTATTGGATTAAGGTATTGTTAGTTGTTTTAAATTTGACGATATTTTTGTTACAAAATATATGGGAACGCAATGCTGGTATTGTTGGTTTGGTAAATTTTGGTTTCATACCGGAATTCTGGTCTGAATTCTGTTTACCTAATCAATCAAAACAAAAAAAGGGTAGTTAAACATGTCACATGTGAATTGTTGGAAAGTACTTATGTGGCCTGTGTAACTTCGCTACTGGACCTTATTTTGATGTGTTATGAGTTTCAATATTTGCCATTTTCGGTCCTTAAACCTGTTTTTTGTAATCTAGTGTACGCTCAACTTGCAAACAAACTAGTGCTTAGTTTCTTAGTTTGTATTGTATGACTAGTTTATGATTAAAGTCCTGGTTTAAATCTCATATGTATCTATCATTCTTTATGCATCCTCTACAATGTTTCTCTATGAGCTTGTGTACTTTTGATATCTCCTATGAAATTATCTTTATGTGTCATTGGGACTGTTTAAATCAGAATGATATGCTATTGATTTAGTTTTTAGATTTGTTGGAAGTAGAATTGTGGTCATTGTAAGTATGGTTTAAATTAACAAATTAAAATTAGTGATTTTGATAATTTGATCTCAACTTGGGCAACAGCTTATAGTTTTAGATTGACTAGTTCCTTGATTGGGATGTTTAGTTTGTTGATTTGGCTCTCTAACTTTTGTGTCTTGAACATAAAAGTGATGCTTTTTTCCGTGTCTTTTTTCTTGAATTCTTTGTGTTGGTAGTTCATATTAATCAAGTACCATGATGCATTTTAAGACTAAGTCTCAACTATAAATTAATCATGGGAATTCCTATTTGGTGATTGTTTTTGTTTTTTCTTTTTTTTTTATTTTTTCTTTTTTTTTTTATTTTTTGATAATTTAGGTTGACCTTCTCTATAGTGACATCTTTGTCATTCATTTATATTGTTTTGGGATAAGTTTAAAGATAGTTGGGGATATTCAAACTTTAGGCTACGGTTTTAAACTTACCCATTACGGTGTGTCTGATAAGATAATAATATTGGAGATTGGAGGGTATGTGAAGATTTTCGTGGTTTTCCCTTCCCTCCCTTCGCCTCTAACTTCCCCCATCCAAACACGTCATTGTGTGGCCTATGTTCTGGCTGCTGAGTTTACAAATGTCCCTATGGCATAGTTAAATTTTGAGATTCACTCTTTGATATATGCTTTCTTATACTTATGTTTTGACTGTCAAAATCTGTCCTTGGGCTATTGATTTTTATTGCAATGTTTAATTTTTTTTAGGCTAGTGTTGATGGGAAATGAAAGCCTTCTGCGAAGTATTGCATGTAGGATAGCTGATGCTGATTCTATAAAAAATACAAATGCAATTGAAGTGGTGAGTTTGGATATGGAAGATGATAGAGAGGCAACCTTTCATGGTGCTGTGGAGAAGGCTTGCAACCTACTTGGAAAATTAGACGCCTTTGTGAATTTTTATGCTTATGAAGGTATGTCCAACTGGGTTTTACTCAGTATATTTATTGGATGTGACCAACTCAGAAATGCAACGTGTTACTGGTTTATTGTGACTTAAATATAAACAAAGAACATATTTTGGTTCAGAAATGCTAGTGTTTGTTATGTGTGAACACCCTATCCTAAACTAAAAAAATACTTCATACAAAAGAAGACGAAAATCGTAGTTTAGTGTTGTTTATCAGCATAGAAATACCTTAGTTAAAAATAGATAGGGATGAACGAAGTGGAGAATATATGTGGATGATTATATGAATTATATTCCTACTTGTAGATTAATATTAAAGATAAGGGCAGACCAGGGAGGGGTAAATGCTTATTTAGAATGATGAAGATAAAAGTTGAATTCATGATCAGTGTCACATGATTCGCTAGTTAATTCGCATGTCTCAATTCGAGATTCGTTCAAAATGGACCAAAAATAGCCCAAAATCGACCAAAATTCGCTTTTTGCGATTCCCGATTCGCAGAGAGATTAGGAAATCATAAGACACTGGTCACGATGTTTAATGTTATGTTGGTGCAAAACTGAGTACTTTTGCACGAACGAGATAACAAGAGACACTACAAAACTAGAAGAGGAAGAAATCGCTCAAAGTGAATGCTTTAAATACCTTGAGTTCATATATAGACATACAACAAGATGTAATCCATAAAATTAAGTGTTGGTGGCAAAAATAGAGAGTGACAACTAAAATATTATGTGATCTAGGTGTGCTCTTAAACTTAAAGGGTAAATTTTATCGAATGGTTGTTGGATTGATGCTACTATATGGATCAAAATGTTGAGCTTTTAGAAATGATCTTTGTAAAGTATGAGAGCAGCGAAGATTCGAATGCTTTCAATGGATGAGTGGCTAGTGGGCATACCTTGAGGGATACAATTTGAAATGCAGATATGAGAAAGGGTTTAGAAAGAGGGCGAGGAAGGCGAATATGGAAAAGATGAAAGAGAATGGTTTAAGATTGTTTTGGCAGGCGCATAGATGGGATATTAGCGAACCAGTAAGAAAAATAAAAATTGGAGCTCAAGAGACTTAGAAAGAGGACAAGGAAGGCGAATATGACTTGTAAGACATAAATAGAAAAGATTATAAAGGATCGAAACTTACATAATTAGATAGTAGAAAATCAAATGAATGGAGTATAAGAATCAATATGGACTATCATTGAAACTGATATATTGGTTTACGTAGCCGATCCTAGTTTATAGGATTAAGACTTTGGCATTGTTGTTGTTATTGTAACATTAGTTGGGATTAAGACTTTGGCATTATTGTTGCTATTATTTTATTAGCTACTGCTATACCATTGGTGAGCTCTTATTTTGGAGATAGAGAACATATGAGATTGTATCGCTGCAAACTACTTTTATTGTGTTTCTTTCTAATAGCCAAAGTTCTGTCATAAAGTTCTCCTGTACATGGGAGAAGTGTAGCTATTAGAAAAGGGAGGATAATATTAGGGGCAGATCCAGGAAAAAAAATTAGTGATGCGGATAATCTACATAAAATAAATTACAACTTATATTGTGCATATTTGAACCATAGTTTTTTAAAAATACTAATTATTAAAACATCCCTTCCAAAGTTGAACCAAAGGTTATATTATGCTACTAAGAGTAATGCTCAAAAAGAATCTTAAAAAATTCTACCAAAATCATATAAACAAAAACAAAAAGAAAATTTACTAGATGCATATTTAATAAACAAGTAAATGTCATTGATAACATTAGTATATAAAACTTCCTGCTAGGATGTCTTAGTTATTTTGTAGTAATAGTAAATTAGTTATTTCCCTTGCATTCAAGGATGCATCTATACTACTGAAATAGTACTAACCCCTCACTAAGGCAACAAAGTACAAACTCATTCCCTTTGGTACTTGAATTGTGGTTGGGTCTAATATTATACCAATTTTTTTAGCATCATACTTAGAGGTGTAAATTCGGGTATTTAGGTGGATTTTAGGTATGGTATCTCCGGGTTGGGTTAATTTTGGTTCCTTTGTATGTTAATATGTTGACAATTTGATTTGATTTAAATATAGGATTCTTTTGTGCCTGTCATGCTATACTCGATTTCGATAAATGGATTCTTTTGTGCCTGTCATGCTATACTCGATTTCGATAAATCAAGTCATTTTTGAACAACTTAAATATACCCAATAGTGGCTTAAGTAGCAAATTTTGTTTAGTATTGAAATGGGAAAAGATTTCTGAATATGTTTTAAATCATGCATGACAGGAAAAATGCAAGATCCTTTAGAGATGGCTGAAGATGATTTCAAAAAAACAGTAAAAACAAATTTGATGGCAGTCTGGTACTTAGTAAAAGCTGTTGGCTGTAAAATGCGAGATCAGAGTACAGGAGGGTCCATTGTACTGATGACTTCTATAAATGGCGCTGAGAGAGGAATTTACAAGGGAGCTGCTGCGTTTGGTTCATGTTTAGCTGGAGTTAATCAATTAGTGAGGGTGAGCTCAAACTATCTTTTAATTTATCAACTTGTCTGAGCTTTAATTTTTATACATCGTTTCGTAAAGCTGGGATGAGGCCAAGCTAAGAATCTAAATGCCCCATGTATAGTTGTGGTCAACATTAGCCACAGTATCACACAATTGGTTAATCTGGCCTCCCCCAACCCCCTTATTAGTGGAAAAGATTAATCGCCTGATCAAACAGAACTTCTTGCTAGTCAACCCGTCCCCCGATTTTATTCGAAAGGTCCCTTGGAAATTAGGGGGTAGTTAAGGAAAATCCCTATGTTAAAGTCCCACCAGCGAGCGCAGAACCCCCGCCATCTTGAGGCTATGAGGTGTTTCACTAGGCCAAGCTATGCTTGGTCTCCTCCCCTTAGTAAAACCTAGTTTATTTGGTTAGTGTTAGTCTGAAATGTATCACAGTCGTAAATATATAAAAATTATATACTCCCTCCGTTGCAAAGTTAATTTAACTTCCATTTTGCACGGTTGTTTTTGCAAGAAAGTGAATTCAGGTTGCGTTCCTTATATAAAGTATTAAGTAATAAAGAAAGTAGATTCATGTGGGTTCATAGTATCGATAAAATATTTAATAACAGTGCAACTTTGATATACTTATAATCTTTAATTAGATTAAAGTTGTACATAAACCTTGTTATAAAAGCAAAGTGGAACAAATAATTAAGAAAGTGGAATATAACTTTGGTATGGAAGAGGTATATGTATTGTGAAAATTATAAACTTAAAAAAAAGTTACATCAAACTTACTAGGTTGGGTCCAAACTTCAAACATAACGCTATTATGAAAAATATTTATAGAATCTGAAATAATAATGCTTCAGTAATGTTACTGATTGGGTGGTATGATAAAAGAAGTGCTAAAAAGAAACAGAGAAAAATGGGAGAAAGGGCTCTTTAAGTGCATGTGCAATGGCAAGATTTTTGTGCATAACCCATCATATTTCTACCCTTAGAAAATGCAATCTAGACATACCAAGAGCTATCTTATTTGTTATTCGGAGTAGGTTAGAGAATCCATACAAGTAATGGGAGAGAAGAAACGTGGTCAAAATCAAACCTATGTCAAAATGATGAAATGGAAAATCTTCAAGCACTAGGCTTATCCATTATTCATGTCCTCGGTGTTCTCTTTGAATTCCTTTACGCATCACTTACAATTGTATAATGTATGCAGCAAGTTGATCTGTATAATTACCAGTCCATTTCATTTAATCACATTTTTCCGAGTTGGGCTCTACGTGAATAGGCCTTTGAGCCTATCATCGATATTGTTCGAATCTCAATAAGTCTAGTCGGGAGATGTTTTGTACTTGATTTACGCTTCAAAACACAAATTGTTTGTTTCTACCACCTGAAAGAAAAATCGTAGATTTTCATAAAATCACTTTGAGGTGTTTTTCATTAGACACTTTGGGGGTTGTGATCAATGTCAAGAAGACCCACAAGAGTGCAAATGAAGTGGGACCATGTCATGTGCAACCCATATGGGATTCAAGGATTCACATCTTATTGATCATTATTTTTGTTATCCCAGTAGGTAGATTAAAGTAATCACAAATTTGTTGGCATTTATTACAATGTTGTAGGCTTGCTGTAAGTAGTAGTTGTGTTTCTATGAGATTTGTTTTGAAGCTATGAATATCTGCAATGCTAGGACTAGGAATTAACATCATGGTCAGCCTCGAGGGTACGTTACAAATGTCACCACATAGTGTCCATTGTTACAAGATTCACTAATCACCTTGTGAATTGTAAATCGAAAAAAGGGAATAGTGGTCGATTTAGGCTATTTTGAGCCATTTTGAGCGAATCACGAATTAAAAAAGGCAAAATTACTAGCGAATCATGTTTCACTAGTAGTGCCTAATGAAATCAGACAATTATTACTAACTATAAATTATGAAACTAATGTATTAGAACTTAGTTGTAAAATGTGTAGAAGCTTTTCAAATATCCTGCAAGAGCCATTAATTTATTTGATATTAGAATTTCTGGTGATTTTGCTTAGATTATGGCAATGGAGATCGGGATATACCAGATAAGAGTAAACGGAATTGCACGTGGCTTGCACATTGACGATGAGTACCCAACTTCAGTGGGGAAGGATCGATCTCAGAAACTTGCTAAAGAAGTGGTACCACTACAAAGATGGCTTGATCCTAAGAAGGATTTGACATCAACTCTTGTTTATCTAATAAGTGACGGCTCACGCTATATGACCGGAACTACAGTATTCGTCGATGGAGGTCAGTCTCTGGCTAGGCCTCGGATGCGATCTTATATGTGAATTTGCTATCTTAAACCAAAAACAAGCTAGGCATATATTAAAATTGTTGGGTACAAGGTTTTTACCATACATAAATATTATTTTTAATAGGAGATGCATACTGTTCAATAGAAATGTATTCTTTATATCATTTTGATGAATTTGTTGGGTCCTGTAACCTGTGCATGGAATAGTTGTTTTATTTACTAAAGCTCTTACAATTCTTAGGTATTTAGAAATACAGTTTTGGAAAGGAATTTAGCAAATGAAATTCTTCTAAAACTCTATTGTTTCTTGGAGTTCTACTCTCTACATTGTAAGGACAATTAGGAATCTTTATACATCCTCTTTAATCATGGATGGGAAGGATTAGACTTGATGTTTATGATTAAGGTATGATACTTCTGATCGGGTAAATTCATTTCTTTTGGGTACGCAAATGTATTAATAATCTAATATTTTATGTATAGATTATTTCGGGCCGAGTTGAGTTATACTTGATTCTGGTTAATTGGATCAAGTTTAACAACTCTAGTTTATCTGCTTGATTGAGTAGTCTAACTTGTACTATTGTCATACATGATAAATTGAGACCATGATCTTTTTACACTATCTAGACTCGTTTGGTAGGCAATAAATAAAATGAAAATATATTTAAGGATGGTTATGGGTGTGGGTCTAATTAGATCTAGATTCAAACCTATTAATTTTATTTGGACCTAGTCTAGTCTTGAATTTAGGTTCATTGTCTGATTGGTATAGGTTCTCAAATGAGTTCGAAATGAGTTTTAATATAATAGTTCATATAATATAAATTTTTTTACTCATAAATGTATAATTAGGTCTTAATTTCTTTATAGGTCAAATATAAACAAATGGGATCCAAATAAATATAAAATTGGTCTAAAATCGATTACAAATTGGGATATGGGTTGAATATAGGGCTAATATAGATTGAGTTTGGGTCTAGGGTAGGTTTGGGTCAATAGTGGTGAAATTTGGATAAAAAGGGAGCAAAGACTTTAATTTCAGTTTTAAATTTGCGTCAAAAAGGAAGCAAAGACTTTAATTTCAGTTTTAAATTTGCGTCCTCTTAGTCGTCTTTATTATCATCTTCATCTCAATATTCCGCTCGAACTTTGCGACATATTAGTAATAAGAACCACCAATTAAACCATTATTTTATACTTTATAAATATTAATAGTGTGATTATACATACTTATTTTATTGAGAAAAAAGTCGAGAGGGTCCTCTCCCGCCTCTTCTATATTTCGTAATTGTGGGTCATATCTAGGTCTTAAGACTTTTCCATATCCATACACATTTAGTTTATAGACTCGATTTCCCTTTAAATTAGGGTCGAATGTGATGTAGATCCAATAAGACTCTAGACTAAAAGTATTTGAATGGCAATAAAAATTTAATGGAAAAAGAAAAAATTATTAAAAGTGAAAGTTATAGTAAATTGGATACAAATCCATTAGCATTGCCCATTGGTGATGAATTAATATAGTTATTGCGCCTATGAAATAGGCTTTTGAAAGTTACAAGTTGAGCACTAGTGTTGTATTATAGATGAAAGAGAAAAGAATACTCCAAATGTGCAAAGTGTACATGTATGACACTCCAAAACCAAAATGGTTCATACTTTGTGATTTTCTTGTGAACTTGCTTGTAGTTTATCACCTATTCAGCGGTCCCTCCCTTCCTTGCTGAAGTGAAAGATGAAAACAACCTCACTATGTCTTTCTCTGGCCCGCCATTCATGCCTTTTTCTTCCCTTGTTTCTTTCACTCTTTCTCCTTCCTCACTAAGGCCTAAGGGTGTGTTGCGCATCCCAATTATTATTATTATATCAAGACGTTACTAACATTCTAAATTCAAAAGTTGCGTTTTAAAATTTTCTATATATTTTGTTCAAAAAAACAACAGTTTCTAAAACTACAGTAACTTTTACCAAACAAATTTAGTTTGCAAAGTTTATTACACATTTAAATATATCCATCAACAACTTAATTAAGCTGCTATCAGCTACTCTCATAGCCACCACGTACATGTCCTAATAACTTACATTCAAAAATAAATAAATAAATAAATAAATAAATAAATAATGGTGAGAGAGATGAAACAAAGCCAACTCCCTTTTGAGTCTACCTAACATAAATTCATTTACCTTTTGACAGAAAATGATATCAACTAATAATAAGTTATTATATCATTACTACACCACATGTTTCATAATATCTTTTGGCAGAAATTAGTTATATGGATTCATATTTTCTCAATTTCTGTATATAACTCATGAAATACTACAATTTACGGGATGGTTTATGTATCATGCGTCGTTATCTTTGTTATAAAACAACATTTCTAACGGTAGGAAGTCCTCTTAGAACTTGTTAATAAGGGTACTTCATGCTTTTTGTAGAGATATATTGTGACATTGGAATATAACTCCGGTTAAACGGGACATAATGGGAGATATATGCGATTTTATCGTTATTAGTGATAACAAATAATCCCTTAACCAAGTGATAAGACAAAAAGATTTTTTGTCTTTTTCTTTCTACAATAGTATAGTATGTAATGTGGGGGACAAGAACACTTGTGTTTCCTCTTCACCCACAACTAATATATTGTCCTTGATTTCTTCTTAAGGGAACAAAAGTATTTGTGCTCCCTCCCTACCCACACTGTCTTTTCCCTATCTTCTCTTAAACCACCCTCTCCTCTTCTTTCTTTCTCTCTCTCTTTCTTTCAGAGTTTTGCATATGCTGTGTGCCTTTTAATTATCTTGATGTCTATGTCAGAAGATAGGTGGTTTCAGAACCCCAAAATTAGTACTCTTTTACTTAACAACTTCATTGTAAGTATCTCTCTTTACCCTTTCCCCTTAGTGTATTTAGTACTAATCATCGTACATCATTGCTGCTTCTTACTCATGTGAACGATTTTACAAATAATAATTCTTATCAAAGGTGAATAAGAAACAACCCTCCTTTTTTTTTTTTTTTTTTTTGTACTAACAGGAGTATGATTGCATATTTCCTACCCCAAATCCTCAAAAGTAGAAGTTATATAATGGGGTTGGGGTGGGGTAATGAAATATTATTATTTATCTTTCTCTTCCCTTCCTCATACAATATTATTAATTTTATCCATAAATCACGTGCACTTTATTAATACGTAAAGTTGCAGATAATGTTTGCTATTAAGGGTCAATTGAAACCTATCTGTTAAACTAAGAAGCGTAAGGTTGCGTAAATTTGACCTACCCTAATTTATATAGTGACATTGAGGTAATGAAATGTTGTTTTTATATCTTGATAACTTTGGTACTTTGTTTGTTTTTATACTGATGTATTACATATACTATGCATCACATTCGGTCTTTCTATTCTATGTGTGATTAGCATGAAGGGTTTTCCATATTAGTAGTAAGTCCTTGTTATTTTCTTGTTATACTTTCATTTTTACACACACTTTTTTATAGGAAGGTCTTTTTTCTGATGTAATAGAGTTTACCAACAAGGTGATTTAGACTATCTACCGGCTTCAACTCGTTGTGGGGACATATATCCAAGCAATTTAAGGATAAAAAGTTTAGTGAGTAGACATCATTGTAGTTTTTGTTGATTAAAAGAAAAAGATGGAGTGGGACTCAAGAACATGTTCTTGGAATGGAATAAGTAAGTTAGAGGTTGAAGATAACAGTTATAATCATCACCTGGCTGCTACACTAGCATGTTCTAGTGGTTCAGGACTTACAAATATGTTTTCTGTGGATCTCAACTTGGGAAGGTTGGAAGACATGCCTGAATTGTCCATGGAAACCTTTAACAATTCTGTTCCTACAAACATGGGTCCTACTCCTCCTCCAACTTC
Organism: Amaranthus tricolor; assembly: GCF_026212465.1. NCBI lineage: Eukaryota > Viridiplantae > Streptophyta > Magnoliopsida > Caryophyllales > Amaranthaceae > Amaranthus > Amaranthus tricolor. The sequence continues at coordinate 11,346,163 of NC_080054.1, forward strand.
CCCTGTGATGGCACTGTCAAAGAGGGGAAGGCCACGCAACAACGGAGCTCAGACTACTGTTTTTTGTGCAGTCGATGGGTGCACGTCTGACCTTAATCGTTGCAGGGACTACCATCGTCGCCATAGGGTCTGCGAGAGACATTCTAAGACCCCTGTTGTTCTTGTTGCTGGTAAGGAGCAACGCTTTTGTCAACAATGTAGCAGGTAAAAAATATATACTTTCTCCGGTTTTTAATACCTTGTTTGGTTGATAAACTCTCGTATAAATTATCATACATAACAAATAATAATAACATAGACCTTTTAAGGCATTTCTCTTGCCTGTTGCCTGGCTCTGTCTGGTTCATTAGTAACTACTATATTAATTACTTATTAAATTAATAAATATTGTTGACTTTGGTAAAAACAAGTAGCATCCGAGGTTTATGTGCGGTAAAAAATCTCCACTACATACCACGTTCATCCTGTAACCAATTACTATTCTTGGATAATTATTGCCCCCTTGATTAGTCAATTAGTAGTAGATATAGATTAATGAATGTACTAAGCTGCATTTATTGGATATACTACGCTACATTTCAGCATTTCCCTATTTTATTAGCTGTCATTCTAGGGCAAATCTAAAATACAAGTATGAGGTGGGCCGAACCCTCAACTGATTTGTATAGAACCAACCTGGCTGCATTCAATATTAATAGATTTTTAGTCAAATGACTCGGGTCATGGTCTAAATTCTGTGATGCTCTCATTGTGTGCATTTCACTGTCAAAAGGTTTCATTCATTGGAAGAGTTTGATGAGGTGAAGAGAAGCTGCAGAAAACGGTTGGATGGACATAATCGACGTAGGAGGAAAAGGCAACCTGAGGCCTTTTACATGCCTGATTCTACTGGTGGCTTTTTGTCCTCTCATACAGGTGAATGTCTACTATCCATCGAGTCTATTTAATAGCTACAATTCTCCGTTTTACGTGAGAGTTTGTTCTGATAACTTTTTCAAAATGAAGGAGATGGAATGATGCAGTTTTGCTGCCCACAAGTGCATACTACTAATTGGCCTACCATTTCTCAGCCTGATTTATACTATCGAAATAACCAAGAAACAATTTATCATCCACTTGAAAATGAGATTGCACCAACCCAAAGTAGGAGAGGCTGCCTCAAGACTTCACCTGAAAACGAGTCAGGATGTGCTCTCTCTCTTCTGTCAATGTGCCCATCTCAATCGTCGGCGATCTCTGTGGGACCCATAATCAGTTCATCACCACCTCAAGGTAGCAACAGTACATCCCTTAATCTAAACAGTTTGGTTCAACTTTCATTTTCTCAAGGTTCAGCTGCACTGTCTAGTAGCAATAATACCAATAATCCAGGCTTCGGAGGATTCCATTCTAGCCAAGATGGGTTTCGTGCCAAAGGGTCTTCCAAGTTTTTCCCATTTGGTTGGGATTAGTCAACTATTTCTTTTAGACAACTATGAATTAAAGAATGCCTTTTCATGAATCAAATCTAGGTTTTAACAATAAGAGAAAACAAGGGTTTTTCTTTTTTTTTTTTTTTTTGATTTATTTTTTGTAGAGCTTGTCAGATGATTGTTCTTTGCAGTGCTTTTTGTGCTTACAAAGGTTGGACAAGGTTTCATTGCTAGTTAACTTTAATTAATGAAATTACTTGTGTCTTTTTTCTTGACGTTTTCAACTTTATCCATCATTGTATCTACAGCAACAACAATGTCAAATCTGGTATTACGAACTGAATTAGCCACGATTGTAATTTTGGACATATTAATAGAATTAGAAATTTGAGCAGAATTCTTGCATAAAACAGAATGTTTTCGAAAGTTAAATATTTATTGAAGATAAAAATAGCTCCGAATTTATAGGACACAATTTGTAATTTCCAAAAGCATGAATAAAACTCCCCTCCCTTGAGCTTATATACTACTCAAAATTTATATATTTGCTAAGTGTTGAAACAAAAATATAATATATTGGAGAGTAAGATTAATTCTCATTAACTTGAATTAAGAAAATCACAATACATCAATATTAATAATGGAGCATACTAACTGAACATACTAAAAACCACTTCCTAATTTTATTAACTAAAAATACTAACCCACTAACACCCACTAAAACAAAACTTAACTAAAATAATGGAAATTAACTTTGAATCAATCATTATTCAACACTTCCCCTTGATTCAAAGTTGCATATTCCTAGTTGCATCCGGAAAAAATCATGATTGGCTTGAGGAAGAGCCTTTGTAAATATGTCAGCCGTCTGTTCATTAGTACTACAGAATTTCAGATTAATTTTCCCATCAGCTACTAGTTGTCGAACAAAGTGATGCTGCACATCTATGTGCTTAGTTCTTGCATGAAATGCTGGGTTTTTGTTCATTGCAATAGCTGATCTATTATCACAAAAAAATCATTAGTAGCTTCTTCTTGTACATAATCAAGATCAGAAAGTAATTTTCTGAGCCACAAAACTTGACGTGCTGCTGAAGTAGCTGCTGTGTATACAGATTCAGAGGAAGATAAAGCTATTGACTCTTGCTTCTTTGAACTCCATGTTACTGCTCCTGAACCAAGACTAAAAACACCCCCCGAGGTGCTCTTACGATCATCAATACTACCTGCCCAATCACTGTCAGTAAAGCCCACAAGTCTGAAACTTGATGTTCTGGAGTACCAAATGCCAAAATCCATAGTTCCAGCAACATAACGAAGTATTCTTTTAGCTGCACCAAGGTGTTGCCTGGTTGGATTATGTAGAAATCTGGATACCAGACTGATTGGAAAAGCAATGTCGGGTCTAGTGTGTGTTAAGTAATTTAATCCACCCACTAGAATTCTAAATAGTCTTGCATTTGCTGCTTCTGTTCCATCTTCACGCTGTAGCTTTTCATTTACATTCATTGGTGTGACTGCAGTTTCACAATCTGACATATTTAACCTCTTTAATAAATATACAGAGTAGTTAGCAGGTTTATCCATCAAACACTGATACAACATATGATAGCAGTAATGAAAATCCTAAGGTACCTGAAGGGTACAAGTAGCAGAGGCATTCTATTTAAGAAAAATGATCACTTAGACCTTCTGGCCTATACTAAAGCAGACTGGGCAAGTGATCGTGATGATAGGAGATCAATTTTTGGGTACTTTACATTGGCCGGGAGAAACCTTGTTACATGGAAAAGCAAGAAACAAAAGGTTGTTGCTTTGTCAAGTGCAGAGGCAGACTTTCGTGGAATTGCTAAAGGGATAAATGAAGTCATATGGATAAAGGAGCCCTAAATGACTTGGACATCCGACATAAGAAGGCTTGCAAATTATTTTGTGATAATAAAGCAACAATTAATATCTCTGGAAACCCAGTTCGACATGATCGCACCAAACATGTTGAGATCGACAGTCATTTCATAAAGGAGAAACTTGAGAAGAAGATTATAAGTCTTCCCTTTGTAAGATCGAAAGATCAACTAGCTGACATCCTCACAAAGGCGGATACTTCGAAAGCATTCGAGCAAACATTATGCAAGTTAGGTACTGGTGACTCGGAAACCTAACTTGAGGGGGAGTGTATAAAAGTAAATATTCTAGGAATATCTTAATTATTGCCTTTGATTGTAATTATCCTTATTTCCTTAGATAGTTTTTCTAATCTTGTATATATAGACTTATGTAATTATTTACTTAATCAATACAAATAGTATTCAAAACCCTAAATTTAGTCTCAACTTTATTTTTCGGTTTTTATTTTTCATTATATACTTCAACACGCCCCTTCACACGAGAGCCCTTTGACGTAGAAATGTGGATGCAACAAAAATTCTCCTCATATCTGACGCAGGATATTTAACAAGGGATGGTTGAGATTGGAACTCATGACCTCTTATCACGATGGCCTTTGATATAAGCGAGATACAGATTGTGGTATCTTTTGTTGGAGCTAAATTGATACTAGTGAGATGCCTATTAGTGCACACTATAGGATGAGACTTTGTGGTTTTAGCTCTCTATAGTAATGTACTCCCTCCCTCTGTTTCTTTAAATTTGCTACATTAAAAAAGATCTCAGTTTTATTTTCGTAATAAATGTAGCAAATTCGAAGAAACGCAAGAAGCTTTTTGTATGTATACTCTATAGTCAATCACACAAACAGCGTGGCCTGCTTTTAAATTCATGGTAGTCTTTTTGTGATAAGAGAATTCAGTGATGAAAAGACTTAAACATGTGAGTGATCGAGTTTGTTTCTGTTTTACAACAGTAAGATGTGATTTAGTGTTCATCCATGTTCTTGGCTGTAAGTAAGCCTGTTCATATATTTGTCAGTTCCTTAATAATTTTTATCGACTTGACTACACTGAAAAGATCAAGACAAAAAAAAGTTAATATGATGAAAAGGAATTTAACATCTATTGTAAAATCAATCTACTGAAGATGCTTGTTCTTGGCAGATGAAGATGGAACTTGGCTATCGACTCACTGCCAAAAGATGAACCCTATGTTTTGGAATATATGCTAATGGGTGGATGAGATTTGAACTGATTCCTTAGCAAACGTCATTATTGGTCGCAACCTCCTCTCTCTTCTGATAAGCCCTCATCCAACTCTTCCTAGACCTTGTTCATAACTTGTGTAAGCGTGATGTATTTGGTATGATGATGGGTGGATGAGATTTCAACTTGTGACAAGATCACGTACGCTTCTTGGACCATATATAGGAACAGTCTCAATCAAAGTTATAAGCTGAGCACCAGAATATGTTATATACTTTATCGTATAATTATTACTTTTATCTATTCGCGAATTATCCATACATTTTTATTTATGTTCATTCTCCAACAACTACTTTTATGTAAAAGGGGGATTGTGAAGCCTCTATAAATAGAGCATTCTTCTTCCAAAGGGAAAGCCCACAATATCAAATCAAATTTCAGTTTAGAGTAAAATAGGGGGAAGAAAAGATGGATTCACAACACAGACGTAGAGGTTTCATAAAGGGGATGAGGTTATTTTCCTTCTCTCGAGCCTCGAAATCTTGTTCGGGTGTGCAGTATACCAGTAGGATGAAACCGAGTTATCAGTCATCTGCATCTGTTCCTCCGATCACTTACCTTGTCGACCATCAAGACACGAAGCCTAAAGGGAGACCAAAAGTATGTTTCTTTGTACCTGAGTACCATGACTGCAGTTGTTTCAATGAGTTTGACAGCTACTTAAGCTCAGCAGGAGATGAAAATGTGAATATGAAGGCTGCTAGCTATATCTCCACTGTCCGCGAGAAGTTTAAGCTCGAGAGAATGAACTCTGAAAGGAAAATCGGCCATGATTAGTGTTATACAATAAATTAGAATTAGTTCTAACTTAATAATGCAGGACTACTTCAGATAGTCTTTAGTACTCTTTAGAAAAATCTGTTTTTCTATCTATCTTTCGAGTTTGGAGCCAATCCAACACTTTTTTTCATTTAATGGCTACTAAAACAATAGTATTCTAATTGTTCTTGGTTTCTTGCAGTCATTACTCTACGATGTTTTCAATATATCTTTTATAATGTCGATTCCTTACTGATAGATGTAAGTTTAATCTTTTAGTTGAGTTACTTCTTTAACGTACACTTTATGTTACACTTCCCCTTTCTTTCATTGTTGCAAATCAAAGTAATCAAAGTCCACCGATATTTCAAAATTGGGAGGAAATTTTATTCATGGCTTGTTTTATCCAAAGACATCAACAACATCATACAAGGGCAGCTTTTGTGTGGATTATATCAAGCCATCATTCAATCTTATTTGCAATGCTAGTTCAATGTTGGCGCACCACCCTCATTCAACAAGCAATCTTTAGTCCACCTTTTAAAGATCATCCATAATCAAATTCAAATCTGAATTTTAATTCTTAGCACCTAATTTGTGTTCTTATTTTGTGTTCATTAGAGTCGGTCCTTTTATATTTTCAGTATTTAATTTTAAGTTAAAAAAAACATACAAAAATATGTCATGTATTTTAAATATTTTGAAAGTCATAAGCAAGTATGGAAGTACAAGTCAAGAAGAAAACAAAGACGGAAATCAAGTCAAAGCACGACATCAAGGAAGTTATTTCAGCTAAAGCCGAACCAATCTAGGCGTGTAGAAGGTCATCATCTTTGAAGTCCTTTTAGTCTAAGTAGATAGGTAGTTATTCTCATGTAAGCACTCAAAAAACAAAACCAAAAAAATTAGAATAGTTATTTCGATTTTAAGGAGTTATTTTCAGAATAATTAGGGTGGTTATTTTTCATTTTTTATGCTAGTAATTAGGAGTTAATTTCTGAAATTTAGAAGTTATTTGTCGGTTTTGTAATAGGCAATAGCAGGACGGGAGTTACACGAGAAGTTACTCACAAAATGGGTGGTTACCAAGTGGTTATGACCGGCCACATGTGGTAACTTCCACACGCTATACAGCCGGCCATAACTTACGGTTTGTGAGTCGGTTTTTTAGTTAGTTTCTTTTGTTTGCTTTCTTTATAAATAGCTAAGCATGTAATGTAATTTCAGAGAGTTGATTAATGACAAAGAAACCCAGAAATGCTTGTTTCAAATCCCCTTTGTTTGTATGATTCTTGGATTAGAGTCGTATTTGCAAAAGTTCTTATACTTGGTGTATTTGGCGCGTGGACCTGTGCCTTAAGAGCGTCGTTACTTGCTACGTGGATTCATAGTGAGTTTCGATTTTAGCCATAACTATCCTCCATTTACATTTTCGAAAATCAAACAGAAAACACAAAAAATTCAGTTATTGCATTCGACATTCACTATCTTTCATTCCCTTCATCGTTCTTTCATCGTTCTTTCTTTCGATCCGTGCTTAATGCTTGTAAGAACCCTTAAGGATTAGGCGATCTTACAACACTCATGTCCAAGGTTCTTAGTAATTGAGATCAGAAATGATGGTGTGCAAGGATTCTCGAGAACGTATGACAAACATATGGCCACTTGCAAGGAGGAGCAAACCTGGGGAACCCGTTCCTACAATCACACACAGATATAAATACATGAAGATAAAAAAACTTTCAATTTCATAAGGTAGACTATAATACATATCATTAGGATTCAACTATCAGCCTAACCAACTGGTTTACTTTGTATCAAAGGTGAACGTGACTAAATGTCACAATGGTCAAATCTCATTCACCCGTCATTTCAAGTGAAGTATTCATATCAGATTTAAGAATATGTGTTGCAAGTCCACTTTAAGCCTAAAGGACTCTAATTTGAGGGGTGTGATAGAGTATAGAATTAGAGTTTCAACTATTAACTTAATTTTAGGTGGAGTTGGTTATTTAACATGGTCCTAACATATCCTAACGCGACGAAATGTCAAAGATTCTCAAGTGATGAGGGAGCGTGATAGATTATATAATATATCGCAAAGATTTTGGTTGAGTTGACTAGTTGACACTAGTGCAAAATCAAACGACAATTGAAATAGACAGATGAAGATGCTTGTGATATTCCTAATATGATAAAGGATTAATTAGATCACATAGCCTAAGCATTGTAAGATGAAGGATTAAAGATGACATAGTATGCAGCTATAAAAATACAAGCCTATACTAATGTTAAGTTACTTCATACAAAAAGTTTACACCTTTTGTTTACTTTTAATGTTCCTTCTTCTTAACTTTCTCTTTGGATAACTATTCAAGAAGTACATCATCCAGATCCTTAATGTGAAGCATCTGATTCTGATGTTTAATTATGACGTCGACCCCAACTGAAAGACCTACAGAACCTTAGAACACGTACAGATTGAACAGAAATGAAATGGAACCAGATATTTCAAGAAAATACACAAATATTTCACGCTTCCTTGATCTAGCAACATAAGCATTAGTTCTTTCGTATGGACTATGGAAGATCAAAGCTGCTTTTACTAGGAAAATTTTCATTCTATAAAAGTAAGGTTCATTCAACCAGCATTATCCCAATGTTTCTATTAGAGTCTTGTTAGAGTATTAAACATATCATGGGCCCTTAACCAAAAGCTAAAGCCGAGTATCCAACATATCAAGAGGCCTCAACCAACAACATAAGCTTTTGGTTGAGTTAGTTTTTTGACATAGTATCAGAAGCCGATGTGAAAAAAGATCACAGGTTCGATTCTCGATCACTCAATTTAAAGTGGAATATTCAGTACAATGTATGAGAAGGGTCTGTGTTGCATCCACGCTTTTAGCCCAAAGGGCTCTCGTATGAGAAGACGTATTAAAATATGTAAAAATCTTAGGAACTCAACCATAAGTTTAACCTTTTAGTTGAATTGGTACTTTGATGTATCATAGTCATATAAAATTATATCAGTTGATGAACCAGGTAACAGAACTAGTAAAAAGTGAACAGTAAAACAATGAACACCCACAATATATGTCATGTATGTATGATTTTAGAAGTATATTGTTATACCCTTGTCTTTATAATAAAAGTTCCAATTGACTGTAGAGGATATTTCAAAAATAAAATTAAGCCAAAACTAAACAACAATAATATGATAAAAGGGTAGCAAATTGAGCAGAACAGAAAAGTGTATATAATTCGTAGAAAATAAATAGGATATTTTGATGGGGTTTAGTATGCTCAAGTGAAAGCCAGGATGCCAAGGTGATGAAAATCTGAATATGAAACTCATCTTTTTACAATATTCTTTATACCTCTACCAAATAATACATGCAGAAAGAATATTAGTACATTATCCTCATGGACCACATGCAGATTGTTCTTTCTTTTAAGCAAATTACAAGGAATGGGTAAAACAAAGATTTGATGCTCATGCAAGTTGGTGAGCATACAAACAAAATATCATATGCATATTTGTTCCATGTTATAGTTGGTGAGCATACAAACAAAATATCATATGCGTATTTGTTCCATCTTATTATATACATAATATTTTCCTTGAATGTTTTTTTTATTCATTCAAATAGAAGAGAGAGTACAAACATAGTTTTTATTGAACATTTAGAGTACATAGACCTAAATTATATATACTACTTGCTTAAAATAGTAGTTGGGACAAATATGCTATAAATAGAAAGTCCAAATAAGTGCCTTATAAAGGAAATCAGAAAAATTGAGGAAGCAAGAAACTACGAGTCGTCGCCCCTATAAGCGACGAGTTGTCGCTAGTTGCTGCCTGTGCAATTTTAGGACATAACCCAAAGTTGAGTCGGCTTTGAGCTGAAAGCCAAGTTTGCGGTTTTGTTGGTTTTACTCGGTTTATTAGTTAGTGTTGGTTGATTTCAAACATCAGTAACAGATAATTAACTTCAGTTTAGAAGTTAACTATGGTGAGACAACATATTGATTCATAGTAAGGCATTGGCGGATACATCTCCCTATAAATAGAGGGAGTATGTTAGGCACATTCCATTCCGTATATTCTCTTATCTTTTCTGATTTCTTCTTAAGAACATCTCATTATTCTTGTTCTTTTTTACATAAGATTATATTAAAAGAGTAATTAACTTTTAGTTTAATCAAAGTTACTAATCTATTTGTAATATTTTTCTCTACTATCGCAATCTTCTACGTGCTAGGAAATTGTTGTATAGATTGTATCTCATTGTGAATATCATCAATCATCCCAAGCACCTTTGTGGGAGAAATATCACATTAGGAAAGTGTATTAACGCCTTCTACAAATATTAAGTTTTCAAGTGACTGGAATTTATTGTCACAACCATATCTTCATTGTTTCTTTGGTGATTAGAAGAGTTCAAGGCCATCAACAAAGGGATTACAATAGTGTGGATTTCCATCTTGTAACACATTTGCAATATAACATTATTGTAATAATCTATTATCATATCTTCATCATGACAAGTGTTAAGGAATTCATTTCTAATTTCAGGAAGTTGAAAAAAATTGTTACTGTGGACTTTTGACGATGGCAAAAAGAGATGCCCATCTTCTTAACAACCCTCAAAGTGGCGTACGTGATTAGTACTCCTAGACCGTAGAAGTCGGAAGATGAATCCTTGGAGCAAGCAAGAAAAACGAGTAAGTGGGACAATGACAACTTCATTTTTTGGGGACACATCTTGAATGGTATGAAAGAGTCTGTTTTTGATTTCTATCAATTCATGAGTCGACCAATTTTTTTCGGGATGCCCTTGAAGACAAACATATGGCCGAAGATGCAAACTCAAAGATATTCCTTATAAGTAATTTTAACGCGTATAAAATAGTTGACAATCGCCCAATTATTGACCAATTTCATGACTTACGTAGTTTGTATGCAAACATGAAAATAAATGACATTAAAATGGGTGAAATCTTTGTTGTAAGTAGCAATATAGACAAGTTACCTTCGTCATGGAGGGATGTTATACATGCAGTAAAACATAAGAAGGAAAAATGAGTCTTGCCGATCATGGACAACATTTTGTTGTTGAGTCTAGGATACAAGCCTAAGAAATTAAAATTTTCATATTAGCATGCATTCTTTGTAGTTCATGAAATTATTGATAACGGGGCGATTTTCAACTATCTTATAAGAATTAAATCAATTACAAGAAATTTCTTGGAGCTAGCATCCTCCGCCAGATGTTTGTTCTCTAAGCTTTCCAACAATTCTTTAGCGGACTCATGGTATTAATAGATGTCAAATAGCGAGTCTTGCATCCCGATGAGAATGTGTCCCCGATAAGAATGTGTCATCATTATTTCATTTGTCTCTCTTCCTTGTTTGTTCCAAGGTTTCATATTCATGCTGCTCCCGTTCGGGGGTGCTAATAACGTAGGCCACGTCCAAGGTAGTTAGAAAGATCATATTCTTTTGCCAACGTCGAAAATCAACACCAACAAACTTCTCCAACTTAGTGAAATTGGAAGTTAGTTCTTTGATACTTGCCATCCGAATAAAAGTATCACAAAAGATTATTACAAAGTAATGATATGAAATACAAATTACAATTTGGAGGAATTTATATTTCCCCTTTATTGATGGCTAAAAACAAACTTACACAATATACTAAAATGAACTTGAAGGTACTTTTGTAATGAAGAACGTTACCTGGAAACTTAATACTTGTTGTAGGCGTGTACTCATTATTTTTTGCGTGATATTTCCCCCCATAAAGGTACTTGGGTTTGAACTTGAAAATTCACAACGAGATACAAAAAACACAATACACCCTTAATACTTAGGGTGTATAACTTAACAACAAAGTGTATGAATGAAGAATAAACTTTGGAAAATTGATATAAGTTTATAACACTTTTTGGAAATCACAAGTAAGAGAGAAAGCAAGGATATGGATAGAATTCAGAAACTGTTTGTGTAACATTCTTTCCCAAAACCCCTATTTATACTAGTCATAGTATACCAAAGGGTCATGGCTCACTAATTACCATTGACGATCAAGCTTAATGATCAACCATCAATACCATGGTTATTATAGCATTCATGAGCATTATTCGAACACATTAAACCATCGTATAACATCAGAATTAAATTGAAAAAAAGGAAGGAATCCAATGCTCTTAGCTCAAAGAAGCGAAAAGGCAAACAAAAGTTGGGAGAACCAAAAGCCGACTCAGCTTTGGTTTCCACCCACAGGAAAGCCGTGTAGGTTTTATGTGCTAACTCGGTTCCTGTTTTGCCTTTTTTGTTTTTCCCTTTAAACCACTTTTGAGCTTTGTATTTTAATACATTTTGTTCCACTACTATTTGTAACACTTGGTAATATTTCTTAGGATTTAATATAAACTAAATGTCCAACAAACTACGCTCCCGATATTAGTAGGAATCTTGTCTTAGGCTCCGTATTGAATCGATTGGGCTACAAATTAGTATTTGAATTAGATAGATGTATATTGTCTAATGGAATCCTCTTATTCTTGCTATTTTGGGCCTTGTTGCAGCCTCAATTGCATATATAAAATTTATAAATTATAATTATATGATACAAAACTAATAAAATTTATAATTACTACGATAAATTAAATTTTGCATACCTTCTTTACCTTCCTCAATTTCATAATTATCTGATTTGGGTTCATCATCAGATTTGGCATCATCTTCAATTTGGCCTTTAATTTGATCTTCAAGTTGACCTTTAATTTGCATACCTTCATGTTGTGATTCTGTTAGAAATGTTCAATAATGAAGTGAATCTTTTGTAAGTCGTTAAATTTAATTAAGTTATTATACAACGAGACGTTAATTAAGTGGACATTTAGTAACGTTTATGTTTTACGAGAAACCAATGAATATTATTGGATCATTATTTGATAATGATACGAGCTTAATATCACTAAACCTACTGGGTCACATATGCATTTCTTGTCTTGTGGCTAAATTTTTATAAGTGGATTCACTCTACAAAGGTATAATTTTTCATCTCGATATTTATATGTTTCATCAAATGTCAATAATTGGATTTTGGGAAGGTTTTAATTTTTCGCATGTTAAAAGCTAATAGCACTAGAACCCGACAGTGGCATCAGTTTCCTCTTTTATTGATATGTTTTGGGCATATAAATATTGATTATACATGAATAATATATATGAATTATTTATTCACTCGTGATAATTTTAATTTGCATTACAAAGTTAAGAACTTTAGGTGAGGATTTACTAACATTGTGTTTGTTATAAAGTTATGAACTTTATGTATTACAAATTAAAAAATTTAAATTTTAATTCCTCCTTTTGCCAATTTAATTATTTTATTGTATCATTTAAAATAATAATCACAAATTCAGAATTTGATTTATTTGGCGTGTTTAAATAATATATTTGATTATTTTTTTAATCTCTGTTCATAGTTAACAAAATTTGAGAAAAGGATTGATGAGTAAATTATAAAATTTAGTATTATTTAATGTTTTATGCACTAGTGCTAATATCATTAGCTTGACTATTTCATCTCTTGGCTTTTGAGTGATGTTTATTAAGTGCTAATATGATTAGGCTTGTATTATTCACTGGATAGAATTAGTGCTAACGTTTTTTTTCCTTAACAACTATTTTCTTTCAATAGATTTTACTAGTCCTTTTAGTATTTTTCGTTAAACCTTAATTTGAGTAAAGTTTAAGAGGAGAATTTATTATTAATTGTAAAAAATAAGCTCACTTTTTTAATGGAAATTATTTTAAGTGGGAGGTTTATTTTGCTTAAGAGAAGTAAAAATAATTTACTCCATTGGTTATGAATCAATTAAAATTCATGCAAATTAAAATTGAATAATGAGATTATTTATTATGTTTATTTTAAATAATATCATCACCATCGTCATCATCCTACCCAGTGTATCCCGCTTATAGAAAAACTATGGACATGGTCTAGGGAGGGAAGGACGGCGACAACTCATACCCATGAAGGAGCGCGTGGCCAAAGGAGTCCCCCCAACTCGAGAAAGATAAGGAGACGTAGCTATACGGGAAAGATAACTTAGCTGCCTATAAATAAAATAAAAATTAGTAACAAGGAAATGAGAGAAGCAAGAGGGGCAAGAATAAAAATTACTTTAAATGATAAGATTATATATTTATTTATGTATTTCATGCATATTTCTGTAAATTTGTTTGAATATTATATTACATTGGCCACTTACAAATAGTAAGTGGGTGAAGAATAATTATTGTTATACAGGTTATGGTAACTAGTATGGCCCAATTGGGATAGATAATACGGTTTGCACGCCGCTATTGTTGAATGTAATTAAATAGAATTTGCGTATTGTTATTTTGAATGTAATAGTTAAATAGTCTTATTTCTACATGTCAAAGTTTAATTACTATTATGTATGTATCTGTGGAGTTAAAGACCAAGAAGAATAGAGATTCAAGTGGTGTTCAAAATATAGGCCTTTAAGATTACATTTTCAAGGGTTCATACTAGGAACCTTATTTATGCATTATTTTATTGCTTTATTGCTTATTGCTATGTTGCTTAATGATGAATGCTTAGGTTGTTTAACTTATTAATTCGAATAATTAGAGTTCAATTTTATTTGTGTTAATAAAAACAATCATAGTCCCTAATAATATCGAGTTGTAATGCTATTCCATTTAATAACACTATGAAGCTTTAGATCGTTAATTACGTTGGTTTCGCCAAAGCGAGGTGCCTATTAATTATCTTAAGATAAGTAGTTGGCGAAAAATGGTTTACCTCAACTAAGTAGGTCAAGAAAAGTTGACACTTAGAGGCATGTGGTAATAGTAGATAAAGAGTTATCTTATCACCAACCAAGAATTATTAAGAATTATTTAGAAATAGTTTCTTTACCTATAACCGTTAACTTTGGGTGACAAGCCAAAAGCTTGCTTAGGGTTAGTGGAAATGGGGTCTTAAAGTCACCAATTTAAAAGGAACATTTAATTTAATTTGGTGGAATGAATTTCTTTTAAATTTGTTTAAAAATTATTCATTCATGATAATCATATAATTCTTATGCTTTGTATTATTTCATTTGTAGATGGAAAATAATTTGAACAACGCATTCTCTAATTTTGGATTACAATCAATACTCGAAAAAGAAAAAACTTAATGGAAACAACTTCCTTGATTGGTCAAGGAATTTGAGAATTGTTCTCAAACATGAGCAAAAACTGGATGTTCTTACAATTCCGATTCCTAATGAACCTGCACTTAATGCATCTGCTAAGGACTGGGAGGCTTATGAAGCTGCCCTTGGAAGGTCTTTAGATGTCACATGCTTGATGTTGGCATCCATGGTTCCTAAATTGCAAAAACAATTCGAGGAAATGGAAGCCTATGACATCCTTGATAAGCTCTAAGCTATGTTTAGAAAACATACTAGAACTAAATGTTTTGAGACTGCCAAGGCCATACTAGATAGCCAACTCAAAAAAGGCGAACCTGTTGATCCCCATGTTATCAAAATTAAGAGTCATTTAGAAAATTTGGAACGCCTTGGTGTTGAGTTTATTCAGGAACTCACCGTTGAACTCTTGAGCTACTTCAGATCAAACTTGTTTCTATTGCAATAAGAAGGGTCATTGGAAGCAAAATTTTCCAAAATACCTCCAGGACATGAAGGATGGAAACATCGCTTCTACTTCAGGTATTTATGTGATACAGATTAACCTTGGCTTCTCTTATTCATGGGTATTGGATACCAATTGTGATTCTCACATTTGTGGAAATGTGCAGTGATTGCAGTAAAGTAGAATTCTTGTTGAGTTGAAGTTTACTACGCGTTGAAGTGGAGCTAACGTAGTTGCATTAGCCGTAGGATTTTATTGTTTATCTTTACCTTTAGGATTTTTATTAAATTTTGATAATTGTTATTATGTTCCATCTAGGAATAAAAATTTGATTTCACTTTAAATTTTGGATTCTGAATGTTTTATATTTGTAATAAAGAATGGTTCTTTTTCAATTTACAAAGATGAAATTTGTTATGGTGTTGCATAAATGGCCTTTACATACTAGATCTTGATAAACAAAACTATCACGTAGACAATTGTAAAAGACTAAAATCAAAGGATTCTAGTCATACTTAATTATCTTTGGTATTGTAAATTAGAATATGTAAATGAGAAACGCATCCAAAAACTCCGTAAAGATGGACTATTGGATTCATTTGATTTTGAATCATATGAAGTATGCGAGTCTTGTTTGCTAGGAAAAATGACTAAATCACCATTTACTAGACATGGTGAAAGAGCTAGTGACTTATTAGGCGTAATATGTTCGGATGTATGTGGTCCTATGGGTACCTTGACAAGGGAAGGCTATGAATACTTCATTACTTTTACTGATGATTTAAGTAGATATGAATATGTCTACTTAATGAAACACAAATCTAAATCTTTTGAAAAGTTTAAAGATTTCAGAATGAAATATAGAATCAACTTGGCAAGGCAATTAAAGCACTTAGATCAGATAAAGGTGGCGAATATCTGAGTCAAGACTTTGTTGATCATCTGAAAACTTGCGAATTAGTTTCACAACGAACCCCACCTAAAACACCACAATTAAATGGTGTGTTCGAGCTGCATAATTGATCCTTATTAGATATAATTCGTTCAATGATGAGTTTAGTCGATCTTTTTTTCATTTTGGGGTTATACACTCCGAACAACGGCTCATGTTTTAAATCCTACGCCGTCCAAAGCTGTCGATAAGACACCATATAAGTTATGGATAGGAAAAGTTCCTAAATTTTCTTTTCTACGGATTTGGGGTTGTCAAGTTTATGTAAAATGTTTACAACAAAATAAGCTTAAACCCAAATCTGATAAGGTCTTCTTTGTGGATTACCCCAAAGAAACCAAGTAATACTACTACAACCCTAGTGAGCATTAATTATTTGTGGCTTGGAAGTTGACTTTTTAGAAAGAGAATGTCTTTCTCAAGTCAAGTGGGAGAAATATTTCTCTAGAAGAAGTTCAAGATGATTAGCCATAAATCTATCCTCTAGTGAGAGAGATTACTTCTCCTATAGGAGCTCAAGTTTTGGTACCTGTTGTAGCTACTAATGTGGTGGATGTTTCAGTTTGTAGGACTAGTAGGCCGCAATGACTAGTTTTGACTCTAAAGAATGGCTTGGATCCATGAAGTTTAAAATGGAGTCCATGTATGACAATCAAGTTAGAACTTGGTTGCCTTGCTTGAAGCTACTAGACCGATCGAGTGCAAGTGGATTTATAAGATAAAGCCTGAAATAGATGGAAAAAAGTCTAGTGTATACAAGGAAGTCAGTGAGATTTTTTGGTTGTTTTCTTAGTTTTGTATGTGGAAGACATGCTGATTGTAGGGAACAATGTACTGATGCTTGAGTCTATAAAGGCTTATTTAAGTAGTTGTTTCTCTATGAAAGACCTTGGAGAGGCGTAGTACATTGTGGGCATCTGAATCTATAGAGATAGATCAGAACAGATAATTGGGCTTAGTTAAAGGACTTATATTGATAAGGTCCTTGATATGTTCAATTGGGTTTTGTTAGAGTATAAAACATATAATGGGCCCTTAACCAAAAGCTAAAGTAGAGTATATTATATCAAGAGGCCTCAACCATTAACTTAAGCTTTTTGTTGAGTTAGTTTTTTGACATAGTATAAGAAGCCGATGTGACAAAAGGCCATGGGTTCAATTCTCGAACACCCAATTTAAAGTGGAATATTCAGTGCAATGTATGAGAAGGGTCTGTGTTGCATCCACGCTTTTAGCCCAAAGGGCTCTCAAGCGAGGAGACATACACTAGTGGAAAAAACCTCGTTTGCTGCGGTTTTTTGGCCATTTTTTGCTGCGGTTTTGGCCTCCAGCAATAGTGATAGCAGCAAATGTCCTACTTTAAGGTGGGGTATTTGCTGCGGTCAGAGGCAAAACCGCAGCAAATAAGTGGGGCATTATTTGCTGCGGTTTTGCCCCTGACCGCAGCAAATACTTCTATTTTTTTTTCTTTTTTTGTTTTATCCTTATAATAATCCAATAATAGTACAATGTGATAACAGTGATTAATCCAATAATAATCACAGATAACCAACAATAATCTCTTTGTAATAATAAACTCTCGCTCGTATATATAATATAATATTATGTACGTACATATATATATATATATATATATATATATATATATATATATATATATATAATAAAAAATAATCTAAACTAATTACAATTTATCAAGGACAAATATTAGCAAGATACGCGGCAATCTTGTCTTTTAATTCGCGTATCTCTCTACTTCTCAACGGGCGTGTTTCCCTCGGAATGTTGTTTAAACCCTATAATATAATATAAAAATAAAAGATTAATATATAAACATTAGATTTTACCAATAATTATTTAAAAACGTAACAAATACTTACGGCATCTATATTTTCGACTCCAAACTCCTTCACGGATTTTATAATATCGTCCATGTACTTCAGCGCGTAGTAGCCACATTCAACGGAAGAAGAAAGTTGTTGAAAGCACTAAGAGAAAATAGATGTTAGTGTAAAAAACGGTTAAAAACGCAAAAAATGGCAACTTAACACGTAATTTCTAGCATATGACTACGATTTTCAATTCTAACCACTTCAACACATTAATATATACCAAATAGTGTTGTGTGCCAAGTTTCGTGCAAAACAAACCAAGTTTGAGCTACTTTACGCGGGAAAGTGCCAAAAACGGTTAAAAACGCATAAAATCGAAACTTAACACGTAATTTCTAGCATATGACTATGATTTTCAATTCTAACTACTTCAACACATTAATATATACCAAATAGTGTTGTGTCAAGTTTCGTGCAAAATAAACCAAGTTTGAGCTACTTTACGCGCGAAAGTGCCAAAAACGGTTAAAAACGCTTAAAATCGCAACTTAACACGTAATTTCTAGCATATGACTATGATTTTAAATTCTAACCACTTCAACTCAATAATATATACCAAATAGTGTTGTGTGCCAAGTTTCGTGCAAAATAAACCAAGTTTGAGCTACTTTACGCGCGAAAGTGCCAAAAACGGTTAAAAACGCATAAAATAGCAACATAAGACGTAATTTCTAGCATATGACTATGATTTTCAATTCTAAACACTTCAACACATTAATATATACCAAATAGTGTTGTGTGCCAAGTTTCGTGCAAAACAAACCAAGTTTGAGCTACTTTACGCGCGAAAGTGCCAAAAACGGTTAAAAACGCATAAAATCGCAACTTAACACGTAACTCTAGCATATGACTATGATGTTCAATTCGAACCACTTCAACTAAATAATATATACCAAATAGTGTTGTGTGCCAAGTTTCGTGCATAACAAAACAAGTTTGAGCTACTTTATGCGCGAAATTGACAAAAACGCTTAAAAACGCTTAAATTCGCAACTTAACACGTAATTTCTAGCATATGGCTACGATTTTCAATTCTAACAACTTCAACACAATAATATATACCAAATAGAGTTGTGTGCCAAGTTTCGTGCAAAACAAACCAAGTTTGAGCTATTTTACGCGCGAAAGTGCCAAAAACGTTTAAAAACGCATAAAATCGCAACTTAACACGTAATTTCTAGAATATAACTATGATTTTCAATTCTAACAACTTCAACACAATAATATATACCAAATAGTGTTGTGTGCCAAGTTTCTTGCATAACAAACCAAGTTTGAGCTATTTTACGCGCGAATGTGCCAAAGACGTTTAAAAACGCATAAAATCGCAACTTAACACGTAATTTCTAGAATATAACTATGATTTTCAATTCTAACAACTTCAACACAATAATATATACCAAATAGTGTTGTGTCCCAAGTTTCGTGCATAACAAACCAAGTTTGAGCTACTTTACGCGCGAAAGTGACAAAAACGCTTAAAAACGCATAAAATCGCAACTGAACACGTAATTTCTAGCATATGACTATGATTTTCAATTTTAACCACTTCAACATAATAATATATACCAAATAGTGTTGTGTGCCAAGTTTCGTGCATAACAAACCAAGTTTGAGCTATTTTACGCGCGAAAGTGCCAAAGACGTTTAAAAACGCATAAAATCGCAACTTAACACGTAATTTCTAGCATATGACTATGATTTTCAATTCTAACAACTTCAACACAATAATATATACCAAATAGTGTTGTGTGCCAAGTTTCGTGCATAACAAACCAAGTTTGAGCTACTTTACGCGCGAAAGTGACAAAAATGCTTAAAAACGCATAAAATCGCAACTGAACACGTAATTTCTAGCATATGACTATGATTTTCAATTTTAACCACTTCAACATAATAATATATACCAAATAGTGTTGTGTGCCAAGTTTCGTGCATAACAAACCAAGTTTGATCTACTTTACACGCGAAATTGACAAAAGCGATTAAAAACGCATAAAATCGCAACTTAACATGTAATTTCTCGCATATGACTATGATTTTCAATTCTATCCACTTCAACACAATAATATATACCAAAGTGTGTTGTGTGCCAAGTATCGTGCAAATCTGATACAAATGTGGTTGTATTAAATGAATATACCAAAGGTGCCCACACAAGGCTGCATACAGACCTCACGACACAACAACAAACTAGTGACGAGACCACCTTGCGCGACACGTGGAGACTAAACCTATGCATCCAGAACCTAGGCTAAAGTGGAAATGGAATCTCGGTACTTGGATCTAGCTATCAAGGTCCTTAAACCATTCTAACAATCCCCGTGGACTCCTAGAAGCTGAGCTGAAGGAGGGCTGCTCGATAGTTTGCTAGATAAGAATTGTCTAAGTGTTTGTGGTTGTTTCGTGTTCTTGTCATGATCATTTGTAGTTTTTGTCAGTGTCATTAATCAAAGCTTCCGCAAAACATTAATCCTTGAATAACCAAGGCCTTAATAAGCCCCGGTTTCGCATCAATACCAAGTTTGAGCTACTTTATGCGCAAAAGTGTTTAAAACGGTTAAAAACGTATAAAATCGCAACTTAACACATAAATTCTAGCATATGACTACGATTTTAAATGCTAACAACTTCAACACAATAATATATACCAAATAGTGTTGTGTGCCAAGTTTTGTGCAAAACAAACCAAGTTTTAGCTACTTTACGCACGAAAGTGCCAAAAACGGTTAAAAACGCATAAAATCGCAACTTAACACGTAATTTCTAGCACATGACAATGATTTTCAATTCTAACCACTTCAACACAATAATATATACGAAATAGTGTTGTGTGCCAAGTTTCGTGCATAACAAACCAAGTTTGAGCTACTTTACGCACGAAATTGACAAAAACGCTTAAAAACGCATAAAATCGCAACTTAACACGTAATTTCTAGCATATGACTATGATTTTCAATTTTATCCACTTCAACACTATATTATATACCAAAGAGTGTTGTGTGCCAAGTTTCGTGCAAATCTGATACAATTGTTGTACTAGGAAATGAAGATACTAAAGGAGCCCACACAGGGCTGCATACAAACCTCACGACACAGCAGCAAACTAGTGACCAGACCACCTTGCACGACACGTGGAGACTAAACATATACATCCAGGACCTAGGCTAAAGTGGAAATGGAATCTCGGTACTTGGATCTAGCTATCAAGGTCCTTAAACCATTCTAACAATCCCCGTGGAATCCTAGAAGCTGAGCTGAAGGAGGGCTACACAAAAGGCTGCATACAAAGCTCACGACACAACAGCAAACTAGTGACCAGACCACTGTGCACGACACGTGGAGACTAAACCAATGCATCCACGACCTAGGCTAAAGTGGAAATGGAATCTCGGTACTTGGATCTAGCTATCAAGGTCCTTAAACCATTCTAACAATCCCCGTGGACTGCTAGAAGCTGAGCTGAAGGAGGGCTGCTCGACAGTTTGCTAGACAAGAATTGTCTAAGTGTTTTGTGGTTTTTTCGTGTTCTTGTCATGATCATTTGTTGTTTTTGTCTGTGTCATTAATTAAAGCTTCCGCACAACATTAATCCTTGCATAACCAAGGCCTTAATCAGCCCCGGTTTCGCATCAAAACCAAGTTTAAGCTACTTTATGCGCAAAAGTGTTAAAAACGGTTAAAAACACATAAAATCGCAACTTAACACGTAATTTCTAGTATATGATTATGATTTTATATTATGACAACTTCAACACAATAATATCTACCAAATAGTGTTGTGTGCCAAGTTTCGTGCAAAACAAACCAAGTTTGAGCTACTTTACGCGCGAAAGTGCAAAAAACGGTTAAAAACGCATAAAATCGCAACTTAACACGTAATTTTTAGCATATGACTATGATTTTCAATTCTAATCACTTAAACACAGTAATATATACCATATAGTGTTGTGTGCCAAGTTTCATGCATAACAAACCAAGTTTGAGCTACTTTACGCGCGAAATTGACAAAAACGCTTAAAAAAGCATAAAATCGCAACTTAACACGTAATTTCTAGCATATGACTATGATTTTCAATTCTAAAAACTTCAACACAAAAATATATACCAAATAGTGTTGTGTGCCAAGTTTCGTGCAAAACAAAGTAAGTTTGAGCTACTTTACGTGCGAAAGTGCTAAAAACGGTTAAAAACGCATAAAATCGCAACTTAACACGTAATTTCTAGCATATGACTATGATTTTCAATTCTAACCACTTCAACACAATAATATATACCAAATAGTATTGTGTGCCAAGTTTCTTGCATAACAAACCAAGTTTGAGCTACTTTAC
The DNA here is from genome assembly GCF_026212465.1 of Amaranthus tricolor. NCBI lineage: Eukaryota > Viridiplantae > Streptophyta > Magnoliopsida > Caryophyllales > Amaranthaceae > Amaranthus > Amaranthus tricolor. The sequence continues at coordinate 11,368,355 of NC_080054.1, forward strand.
GCGCGAAATTGACAAAAACGCTTAAAAACGCATAAAATCGCAACTTAACACGTAATTTATAGCATATTACTACGATTTTCAATTCTAACAACTTCAAGACAATAATATATACCAAATAGTGTTGTGTGCCAAGTTTCGTGCAAAACAAACCAAGTTTGAGCAACTTTACGCTCGAAAGTGCCAAAAACGGCTAAAAACGCATAAAATCGAATTTGTGTAGCTTTACTGCTGTCCATTTTGGAAATGTGGCTCTGGATGTAGATCCCATTTGTCCACGCACTTTTTTCATTGTGCTGAAACGCATGAGAAAAGTAATACTACTTATATATCTATATAACACTTAATTAAATCAACTTGGTAAAATAATTAATATTACGTACGCATTCAACAACGCTTTGAATTTTGTGTTACGAGGCGGGCTTTGAGGTTTTTGTACTAAGTCGAAGACGTGCACAGTGTTCGTTAAAGGACATATGACCAAAAGTATCCAATGCAAACTACAAACGCAAATTTAAAATCAACAAATTAGAGATTAGGTGACTTTAAAAATCAAAAGATAAGTTCAATTTCAAAAATAAAACTTACTCTTCCATATATGGAGCCAGAATGAACGTGTGTTTAGATGCAAGGGAATTAGTCAAAGCAGTCTGAATGTTTGCTCTGACGTCATCTGGATCATTTACACATTTACTACCCGAAATCGACTCTGGTCAAAACCATCCAATTTTTATTGGAGGTTCGCAAGAATTTAGCTCCTCATAAGCCGCACTAAACTCACAAGTAATAAAATTTTGTTAGTAATTCGGTTATTAAAACAATTAAACAACAATGCCTAACTTGTATGATAATGAACATCACCATATGTAGACATGGAAAAGAGCTACGTTCAGTATCTCTCCTCTCAAAAATTTCCCGATGTCACTAGGACCAATAATTACAAACGGGCTCTCTAAAAAGCAGTATTGCTCCTTCAGCAGGTTCAGAATGAGTGGGTCCTCCTCACTTATGCGAGATGCACAATAATGCAGCCATTTGCAATCTTGAGAGAGATCTTTTAGCTCCTCATCAGTCAAAACTGGAGTGCTTGGCATTGACTTTGACCCAGTCGACACCTTTGCTGAGGAACCGACCTCTCTCCAAGATCCCTTTGGACTCTTTTGCTATTTCAATTTATACAATTACCATGTTAGTGAATCGGACCCAAGCATATGGCCATGCGATGAAACTACCTAGAGTGTGTCAGAGTTTCTCAAGGCTCCATGCTGGCATTGGAACCGGGAGTGAGAAATGTTCAAACCCCTTTATAATAGTTTCCACGGCCACACTGATGTGGCCACTTGTAACAGGCATTGAATGCACTATTTGGCCCTCTTTGTTTGGCTGGGTCACACCATATGCAACCACAGTTAAGTCGCCATCACTAGCAACACCTAACTGAGGCAGCAAAAGAGAACAAGGAGTCGCCGACTGAAAATTGTGTCGTTTAGTATAATAAGCATCATAATAAAATATTAAAACGCGTTGCAGTTTGAATTAATAAGTGCTTATATATTTAAAAACTATGTACCTGTAGCACTGGCTCTGGAGTTCGCTCCAGATTTTGAGCAACGGATTTTATGCTCTCCAGTGTGGGGTTTTCCCCTTCAGGGGTATTAGTAATGAGCTGGGGTGCTACGGGGGTAATGGGCTCGGGTGTTGGCTCGACCGAAGCGTTAGGATCCCTATGTTGACTTTCCTGATCCCCAACAATCAGGTTTTCCAAGTCAACAATGGGTGCTCCCATCTTCTGCAACACGGCGGCCAGCTTAGCGAGAAGGCCGTCCTGTAACCCCACGCGGACGCCTCCTTGTCCGACTACCCGCCCACTGTGGTCTTTCCCTAAGGCCATATGCAATGCGTGAACATTGCCTCTTGGGGTGAACTCCTCCATAGCTTCTCTTTCCTTCCAGCCCATCTGTTCAAATAAAAAGTGACATATATAACAATTAGTATAAGTACATCAAAGCCAAAGAATACAAAAAAAATCAAGAATATACTTAATAATTTCAAAACTCACCACAACATCAGCAACCTTCTTCGGTCCCGGATCATTAATGGTAAATTTACCACTTGCATCCTGGGAATAAAGCCCGCAATACCAATCACGCACCCGATCTCCAGCAGGAGTATTCACGGATGCGGAGGTAGTCGTAGGTAAGGGCGTGGATGAACTTTGATTGGGGTATAAACCCGCATCCAACCACTCTTTTCGGACCTCATCGTACGTTTTCTGGCCCAAGCGATGGTAAAACTTCCTTTTGCTTATAGAATCAGAAGCTTTACCACGCTTTTCCTGATTAATCAATAGAAATGGAATGTCATGTATTAGTTTAATGACTGAATCAAAAGAAGTAAATTCAAATTGGTAAACTATAATATAATATGAAATACTTACAACTTCTATGGGAGTTGTTCTTTAGGCAACAAAGGCCTCCCAATCCCTCTTCGATATGTGACCCCATATTTCGTAGGGCATCTTCGAAGGTGATTGCTCTCCACCGTCATTTCTCGTTTTGACCTTTTTGGTCGTACGGGCACGCCTCTTCGTAATCCCAATTATTGACCAATTTCATGACTTACGTAGTTTGTATGCAAACATGAAAATAAATGACATTAAAATGGGTGAAATCTTTGTTGTAAGTAGCAATATAGACAAGTTACCTTCGTCATGGAGGGATGTTATACATGCAGTAAAACATAAGAAGGAAAAATGAGTCTTGCCGATCATGGACAACATTTTGTTGTTGAGTCTAGGATACAAGCCTAAGAAATTAAAATTTTCATATTAGCATGCATTCTTTGTAGTTCATGAAATTATCGATAACGGGGCGATTTTCAACTATCTTATAAGAATTAAATCAATTACAAGAAATTTCTTGGAGCTAGCATCCTCCGCCAGATGTTTGTTCTCTAAGCTTTCCAACAATTCTTTAGCAGACTCATGGTATTAGTAGATGTCAAGTAGCAAGTCTTGCATCCCGATGAGAATGTGTCCTCGATAAGAATGTGTCATCATTATTTCATTTGTTCCTCTTCCTTGTTTGTTCCAAGGTTTCATATTCATGCTCCTCCTGTTCGGGGGTGCTAATAACGTAGGCCACATCCAAGGTAGTTAGAAGGATCATATTCTTTTGCCAACGTCGAAAATCAACACCAACAAACTTCTCCAACTTAGTGAAATTGGAAGTTAGTTCTTTGATACTTGCCATCCGAATAAAAGTATCACAAAAGATTATTACAAAGTAATGATATGAAATACAAATTACAATTTGGAGGAATTTATATTTCCCCTTTATTGATGGCTAAAAACAAACTTACACAATATACTAAAATGAACTTGAAGGTACTTTTGTAATGAAGAACGTTACCTGGAAACTTAATACTTATTATAGGTGTGTACTCAATTTCCTTGCGTGCTATTTCCCCCCTAGAAAGGTACTTGGGTTTGAACTTGAAAATTCACAATGAGATACAAAAAACACAATACACCCTTAATACTTAGGGTGTATAACTTAATAACAAAGTGTATGAATGAACAATAAACTTTGAAAAATTGATATAAGTTTATAACTCTTTATAGAAATCACAAGTAAGAGAGAAAGCAAGGATATGGATAGAATTCAGAAACTGTTTGTGTAACATTATTTCCCAAAACCCCTATTTATACTAGTCATAGTATACCAAAGGGTCATGGCTCACTAATTACCATTGACGATCAAGCTTAATGATCAACCATCAATACCATGGTTATTATAGCATTCATGAGCATTATTCCAACCCATTAAACCATCGTAACATCAGAATTAAATTGAAAAAAAAAGGAAGGAATCCAATGCTCTTAGCTCAAAGAAGCGAAAAGGCAAACCAAAGCTGGCAGAACCAAAAGCCGACTCAGCTTTGGTTTCCACCCACAGGAAAGCCGTGTAGGTTTTATGTGCTAACTCGGTTCCTGTTTTGCCTTTTTGTCTTTCCCTTTAAACCACTTTTGAGCTTTGTATTTTAATACATTTTGTTCCACTACTATTTGTAACACTTGGTAATATTTCTTAGGATTTAATATAAACTAAATGTCCAACAAACTACGCTCTCGATATTAGTAGGAATCTTGTCTTAGGCTCCGTATTGAATCGATTGGGCTACAAATTAGTACTTGAATTAGATAGATGTATATTGTCTAATGGAATCCTCTTATGCTTGCTATTTTGGGCCTTGTTGCAGCCTCAATTGCATATATAAAATTTATAATTTATAATTATATGATACAAAACTAATAAAATTTATAATTACTACGATAAATTAAATTTTGCGTACCTTCTTTGCCTTCCTCAATTTCATAATTATCTGATTTGGGTTCATCATCAGATTTGGCATCATCTTCAATTTGGCCTTCAATTTGATCTTCAAGTTGACCTTTAATTTGCATACCTTCATGTTGTGATTCTGTTAGAAATGTTCAATAATGAAGTGAATCTTTTGTAAGTCGTTAAATTTAATTAAGTTATTATACAACGAGACGTTAATTAAGTGGACATTTAGTAACGTTTATGTTTTACTAGAAACCAATGAATATTATTGGATCATTATTTGATAATGATACGAGCTTAATATCACTAAACCTACTGGGTCACATATGCAGTTCTTGTCTTGTGGCTAAATTTTTAATAGTGGATTCACTCTACGAAGGTATAATTTTTCATCTCGATATTTATATGTTTCATCAAATGTCAATAATTGGATTTCGGGAAGGTTTTAGTTTTTCGTATGTTAAAAGCTAACAGCACTAGAACCCGACAATGGCATCAATTTCCTCTTTTATTGATATGTTTTGGGCATATAAATATTGATTATACATGAATAATATATATGAATTATTTATTCACTCGTGATAATTTTAATTTGCATTATAAAGTTAAGAACTTTAGGTGAGGATTTACTAACATTGTTTTTGTTATAAAGTTATGAACTTTATGTATTACAAATTAAAAAATTTAAATTTTAATTCCTCCTTTTGCCAATTTAATTATTTTATTGTATCATTTAAAATAATAATCAAAAATTGAGAATTTGATTTATTTGGCGTGTTTAAATAATATATTTGATCATTTTTTTAATCTTTTGTTAATAGTTAACAAAATTTGAGAATTGGATTGATTAGTAAATTATAATATTTAGTATATTTAATGTTTTATGGACTAGTGCTAATATGATTAGCTTGAATGTTTCATCTCTTGCATTTTGTGTGATGTTTATTAAGTGCTAATATGATTAGGCTTGTATTATTCACCGGATGGAATTAGTGCTAACGTTTTTTTTTTCTTAACAACTATTTTCTTTCAATAGATTTTACTAGTCGGTTTAGTATTTTTCGTTAAACCTTAATTTGATTAAAGTTTAAGGAGAGAATTTATTGTTAATTGTAAATAATAAGCTCACTTTTTTAATGGAAACTATTTTAAGTGGGAGGTTTATTTTGCTTAAGAGAAGTAAAAATAATTTACTCGATTGGTTATGAATCAATTAAAATTCATGCAAATTAAAATTGAATAATGAAATTATTTATTATGTTTATTTTAAATAATATTATCACCATCATCATCATCCTATCCAATGTATCCCACTCATAGAAAAATTATGGACAGAGTCTGGGGAGGGAAGGACGGCGGCAACTCATACCCATGAAGGAGAGCGCGGCCAAAGGAGTCCCCCAACTCGAGAAAGATAAGGAGACGTAGCTTTACGGGAAACATAAGAACAACCATAGTCCCTAATAATATTGAGTTGTAATGCTAGTCCATTTAATAACACTATGAAGCTTTAGATTTTTAATTAAGTTGGTTTCGCCAAAGCGAGGTGCCTATTAATTATCTTAAGATAAGTAGTTGGCGAAAAATGGTTTACCTCAACTAAGTAGGTCAAGAAAAGTTGACACTTAGAGGCATGTGGTAATAGTAGATAAAGAGTTATCTTATCACCAACCAAGAATTATTAAGAATTATTTAGAAATAGTTTCTTTACCTATAACCATTAACTTTGGGTGACAAGCCAAAAGCTTACTTAGGGTTAGTGGAAATGGGTCTTGGAATCACTAATTAAAAGAAACATTTAATTTAATTTGGTGGAACAAATTTCTTTTAAATTTGTTTAAAAATTATTCATTCATGATAATCATAGAATTCTTATGCTTTGTATTATTTCATTTGTAGATGGAAAATAATTGAACAACGCATTCTCTAATTTTGGATTACGATCAATACTCGAAAAAGAAAAAACTTAATAGAAACAACTTCCTTGATTGGTCAAGGAATTGGAGAATTGTTCTCAAACATGAGCGAAAACTGGATGTTCTTGAAACTCCGATTCCTGATGAACCTGCACTTAATGCATCTGCTAAGGATCGGGAGGCTTATGAAGCTGCCCTTGAAAGGTCTTTAGATGTCACATGCTTGATGTTGGCATCCATGGTTCCTGAATTGCAAAAACAATTCGAGGAAAAAGAAGCCTATGACATCCTTGATCAACTCCAAGCTATGTTTAGGAAACATGCTAGAACTAAATGTTTTGAGAGTGTCAAGGCCATACTAGATAGCCAACACAAAAAAGACGAACCTGTTGATCCCCATGTTCTCAAAATTAAGAGTCATTTTGAAAATTTGGAACGCCTTGGTGTTGAGTTTCTTGAAGAAGTCACAGTTGACATCATACTGCATTCCTTATATGATGGTTTTAACAATTTTATTAAAAATTTCAATATGATTTCACTTGAAAAAAAACATCAATGAGTTGCTTGATATGCTCAAAACTGCTGAGCAGACTATTCCCATTGAACAAAAGAAAGAAGTTCTTATGGTTCAAAAAAAGAAGAATGTTTCATGAAAAACGGAAAGTCACAGAAGCAAGTTAACCAAGGCAAAGGCAAAAAGGTTGTCAAAACCAAGGTAAATTCTTGAGCTACTTCAGATCAAACTTGTTTCTATTGCAATAAGAAGGGTCATTGGAAGCAAAATTTTCCAAAATACCTCCAGGACATGAAGGATGGAAACATCGCTTCTACTTCAGGTATTTATGTGATATAGATTAACCTTGGCTTCTCTTATTCATGGGTATTGGATACTGATTGTGATTCTCACATTTGTGGAAATGTGCAGTGATTGCAGTAAAGTAGAGATCTTGTTGAGTTGAAGTTGACCTACGCGTTGAAATGGAGCTAAAGTAGTTGCATTAGCCGTAGGATTTTATTGTTTATCTTTACCTTTAGGATTTTTATTAAATCTTAATAATTGTTTTTATGTTCCATCTAGAAATAGAAATTTGATTTCACTTTCAAGTCTGATTTTGAATGTTTTATACTTGTAATAAAGAATGGTTCTTTTTCAATTTACAAAGATAAAACTTGTTATGGTGTTGCATAAATTGCCTTTACATACTAGATGTAAATGAGAAACGCATACAAAAACTCCATAAAGATGGAATATTGGATTCATTTGATTTTGAAACATATGAAGTATGCGAGTCTTGTTTGCTTGGAAAAATAACTTATTTACCATTTACTAGACATGGTGAAAGAACTAGTGACTTATTAGGCTTAATACGTTAGGATGTATGTGGTCCTATGGGTACCTCGACAAGGGAAGGGTATGAATACTTCATTACTTTTACTGATAATTTAATTGGATATGAATATGTCTACTTGCTGAAATATATATCCAAATCTTTTGAAAAGTTTAAAGATTTCATAATGAAATATAGAATCAACTTGGCAAGACGATGAAAGCACTTAGATCAGATCAAGGAGGCGAATATCTGAGTCAACACTTTGTTGATCATTTGAAAAATTGCGGATTAATTTCACAACGAACCTCGCCTAGAACACCACAATTAAATGGTGTGTTCGAGCTGCATAATCGGTCCTTATTAGATATGGTTCGTTCAATGATGAGTTTAGTCGATCTTCTATTTCATTTTGGGGTTATACACTCCGAACAGCGGCTCATTCTTTAAATCGTACGCCGTCCAAAGCTGTCGATAAGACACCATATAAGATATGGATAAGAAAAGTTCCTAAATTGTCTTTTCTGAGGATTTTGGGTTGTCAAGTTTAAGTAAAATGTTTACAACCAAAAAAGATTAAACCCAAATCTGATAAGGTCTTCTTTGTGGATTACCCCAAAGAAACCATGGAATACTACTACAACCCTAGTGAGCATTAATTGTTTGTGGCTTGAAAGCTAACTTTATAGAAAGAGAATGTCTTTCTCAAAAAGTTAAGTGGGAGAAATATTTCTCTCGAAGAAGTTCAAGATGAGCAGCCATAAATCAATCCTCTAGTGGGAGAGATTGCATCTCCTATAGGAGCTCAAGTTTTGGTACCTGTTGCACCTACTAATGTGGTGGATGTTTCAGTTCGTGGTACTAGTAGGCGGCAATGACTAGTTTTGACTCTGAAGAATGGCTTGGATCCATGAAGTTTAAAATGGAGTCCATGTATGGCAATCAAGTTGGAACTTGCTTGACTTGCCTGAAGCTACTAGACCGATCGAGTGCAAGTGGATTTATAAGATAAAGACTGAAATGGATTGCAAAAAGTCTTGTGTATAAAAGAAATTCAATGGGATTTTTTTGTTGTTTTCTTTGTTTTGTATGTGGATGACATGCTGATTGTAGGGAACAATGAATTGATGCTTGAGTCTATAAAGGCTTAGTTAGGTAGTTGTTTCTGTATGAAAAACCATGGAGAGGCTTAGTACATTGTGGGCATCCGAATCTATAGAAATAGATCAAAACGGATAATTGGGCTTAGTTAAAGGACTTACATTGATAAGGTCCTTGATAAGTTCAATAGCGTTTTGTTAGAGTATAAAACATATAATGGGCCCTTAACCAAAAGCTAAAGTAGAGTATATAACATATCAAGAGGCCTCAACCATCAACTTAAGCTTTTGGTTGACTTAGTTTTTTGACATAGTATCATAAGCCGATGTGACAAAAGGTCATAGGTTCGATTCTCGATTATCCAATTTAAAGTGGTATATTCAATGCAATGTATGAGAAGGATTTGTGTTGCATCCACGCTTTTAGCCCAAAGGGCTCTCGTTTGAGGAGACGTATTAGAATATGTAAATATCTTAGGGCCTCAACCATCAGTTTAACCTTTTGGTTGAATTGGTACTTTGATGTATCTTAGTCATATATCAGTTGATCAACCAGGTAACAGAACTAGTAAAAAGTCAACAGTAAAACAATGAACACCCATAATATATGTTATGTATGTATGTTTTTAGAAGTATATGTAGTACCCTTGTCTTTATAATAAAAGTTCCAATTGACTGTAGAGGATATATCAAAAATAAAATTAAGCCAAAACTAAACAGCAATAATATGATTGAAGGGTAGCAAATTGAGAAGAACAGAGAAGTTATATAATTGGTAAAAAATAGATAGGATATTTTGATGGGGTTTAGTCTGCTCAAGTGAATGCCAGGATGCAAAGGTGATGAAAATCTGAATGTGAAACTCATCTTTTTACAATATTCTTTATAACTCTACAAAATAATACATGTAGAAAGAATATTAGTACATTATCCTCATGGACCACATGCAGATTGTTCTTTCTTGTAAGAAAATTACAAGGAAGGGGTAAAACAAAGATTTGAATTCAAATATAATATCATGCAACTTGGTGAGCATACAAACAAAATACCATATGCATATTTGTTCCATGTTATTATATAAATAATATTTTCCTTGAATGTTTTTTTTATTCATTCAAATATAAGAGAGAGCACAAACATAGTTTTTGTTGAACATTTAGAGTACATAGACCTAAATTATATATACTACTTGCTTAAAATAGTAGTTTGGAAAAATATGCTATAAATAGAAAGTCCAAATAAGTGCCGTTAAAAGGAAATCAGAAAAAATGAGGCAGCAAGAAACTACGAGTCATTGCCCCTATAAGCGACGAGCTGTCGCTAGTTGCTGCCTGTGCAATTTCGGGACATAACCCAAAGTTGAGTCGGCTTTGAGCTGAAAGCTAAGTTCGCGGTTTTGTTGGCTTTGTTCGGTTTATTAGATAGTGTTGGTTGACTCTGAAAAATGGCTTGGATCCATGAAGATTAAAATGGAGTCCATGTATGACAATCAAGTTGGAACTTGGTTTACTTGCCTGAAGCTACTAGACCGATCAAGTGCAAGTGGATTTATAAGATAAAGACTGACATAGATGGCAAAAAATCTTGTGTATACAAGGAAGTCATTGGGATTTTTTTGTTGTTTTCTTAGTTTTGTTTGTGGATGACATGCTGATTGTAGGGAACAATGTACTGATGCTTGAGTCTATAAAGGCTTAGTTAAGTAGTTGTTTCTCTATGAAAGACCATGGAGAGAGTTAGTACATTGTGCGCTTCCGAATCTATAGAGATAGATCAGAACGTATAATTGGGTTTAGTCAAAGGGTTTATATTGATAAGGTCCTTGATAGGTTCAATATTGATAATGCTATGATATATACTCGACCAAACGTTTCGTGTGCTTTGACCATGACGAGCAGATACCAATTGTGTTCTGGTTATGACCATTGGACAGCAATCAAGAACGTATTAAAGTACCTTAGCAGGACTAAGGATAAGTTCTTTGTTTTGGAGGTGTATTTGAATTATGTTTAAAGGGTGATAGGTCGTTTATGTACTACCAAACAATTCCTAATATGCAACTAGTATAGCAGCAGTCAGGGTCGAATCCACAGGGAACAATGTAGTAAATGATTATTTTTCGGCTACCAATTGATCCTAAGTAACACACAAATTTGGAGAATATATGTCTAAACTAACTAAATGACTAGAATACAAATAATTAAATTAGCAAGGTAAATCAATGATACTAAAACATCTAGGGATAAATTTCCCCACTAGCATGATATGATGACAATGAGATCCTACTACCCTTACAACAATCATAACCAAGTTCAATAGGATGAATATACCATTAAAGATACTAATAACTCCTTTCGAAGACTATTAGCTTCACTACCATACTATCAAACCTATTTTCACGGAATCAAGTATAGTAATGACATTGAGCATAGTATTCTATAAGATCCAACAATCAAATCTATCTATTTTCATGAAGATTATCAAGTCCTTGATCTAAAAGGAAATTCACTCAACTCTAACTTTCGTTAGCGATGAATGAATTGTTAACCACAATTTCCAAAATTTCTATTGAAAAACATGAGTTAACTAGCATAAGAAACCAAGCATGAACAAGGATTATGCATAACAAAAAGGGATTGGGATTCAATAACTCATCATCAAAATCATGGCTAGGGTACCATCTAACCCTAGATTAAGAAACTACTCACACATATTAAATGTAACAAAACAAGAATTAATTAAAGAAAACATGATTAAAAGTAATAACAAGGAAGGGATAAAGAAGTAATACTTGAAGTTGAATACCAAACGATGAACGAAAGTAATTGAAAGCTACATAGTTTCTTTCTCCCAAAGTGAAGAATTAAAAGTATCTAAAAACAGAGAAAATGTTGCTCTCCCCCCTTTTTGGTTACATTCCTCATCATTTAATAAAAACCGTGCGGAAAAACGGTTATTAGAGCAGGACCGGACCGGGTCTCTGGAAGACCGGACCGGGTCCGTGTGCAGAGGGTTTTCCAGAGAACAGAAATCACAGGACCCGACCGGGTTTAAGCAAGACCGGACCGGGTCCGTGGGTTGAACATTCGAGCAAGTGATTTTAGATAAACCCGGCCGGGTTTGAGCTGGACTCGACCGGGTCCTGGGCTTGGATGCTTGCGTTCTTACTTCTTGCTTGAAATCACCCGGGTATGAAAATACCCGCCCGGGCTTATCATCTTGTGCTTACTTTTGTTCATGAGAACGCGACAAAAGTACAAACGAAACCCAACGGGACTCAAAGCATGTCCGAATGGGCCCGTGAGCTCACAAAAGTGTCGCAATGCGGTCTCGAACTCTGCCAAATCTCAAAGCACGCATTCTAATGCTCAGGAGTGATCCGCTTCTAATACAAGAGTGGAGTAAAATGGCCTGAAATAATCAAAGACACACAAAACTCCAACCAAGCGTAAAACCACATGGAAAATGCGAAATCACACATCAAAATGCCATAAAATGCAAGGGAAGGGAGCATAAAAATATAGTACAAAGTGCATACATCAAAGGGTTACACAAATGATAGCTTTCTTGCAGATAACGTTGTTTCTGATTGTAATCAAGTTACTTCTTTAATCTAAACGAAAGTGATGTTAGTTGGAAGAGTTCGAACTGAACAATGGAAAATTCTACAATTGATGTCAAGTAAACTAGAAGTGTAAATTATATTAGGTGACTATACCTAATAACTAAACCATTGTCTCAACAAAACCATGAGATGCATTTAGTTGGGATAGACATCAAATCTATTATGAAATATTTTTAGATGTCAGTTATGCGTATGAGATACATTGTTACATCTATAGTGTTCTTCAATGTAATACAAGAATCATGATCATCTTTTATAGTATTGTACTTATTCATTTAATGATGGTTTAAAATTAAATGAAGTCCAATTATAATCTATAAAGTCTATATAGGTTGTTGGGTGTGATCTGACAAATGAACCTTATAATGTGAACAAGAGAACTTAGATTATTTTAGCTCCCTGGCCAAGTAGTTGAGTTGGACGCCAATTACCTATAATAGTCAGTATGTTGTTGATTGATGAGCGCGTTCATAGATCATAGAAAGCTTGGATGTCTAGTCAATCACATTGGTAGAGATTGAGTATCTCTATTTGGACATGACTTGTTTTAAGTATTCTTTAAGAACACTGGCGTTATAAGAATATCTCAAATTGACGTATAAATAGAATCCTAAGACCTGAGTTTCTCACTGACTTTGTGTATTATTGTTCTTTGATGCAGTCTAACACCACTCGGAGAGGAGGGACAAGATGGAATTGTCCTATCCTTTTAGCTTATTAGTATCAGGCCACTCGGAGAGTTGAAACTTTAAAATGCATGGCTATGCTCAAATCGATTATGGAAATAATCATTTGTTATTTAGTTCATCTCATGAGTCCAAGGAACAATGTTAGAAAAAATAAGGATGATAGTTCTTCATATCTAAGAAAATACACCTAAAACATTTGAAGGTCCTATTTTTCCTATGGATCGAACCTCTGCTTACAATTATATTACTTAGTTGTATTATATTTAGAAGTAGTTGTAAATTACTTTAGCAATCATAAACGACTGTAAAAATAGGTTTGTCAAATTTGGCGCAGTTGCCGGGGAAAGTTTAGGCGCACCTTATTTTGATTTTCGTATATCTTTTGATTGTACTATACTCTTTGTTTATGGTAAATATCCCTGTTACTAACAAAGATATTTTTGCAGTACGATCCTGAAATAGATATAAAACTTTTTAAGATAAGGAAATAAATTCGTGAGTGTTTTAAGGAGTTCCCTTTAGAAGTGGCTGAATTAATAGCTAGAGAAAGATCACTGTGAGAGTTGAAAGCCTCTAATATAGAACATCAACCTTTGTGCATCATATATCCTACACAAGGGGAGGGTTCTACTTTTGAGATCAAATTAGGGCTTATCCATGTGTTGCCTACCTAACATGATTCCAATGGTGAAGATCCAAACAAGTTCTTATCTGAATTCCATGTGGTTTGTAGTAGTATGAAGCCAACTACCGCTTTCGATGATGTTTTCAAACTAGGGGCATTTCCTTTTGCATTAAAAGATGCCGTGAAAGATTAGTTGTATTACTTACCACCGAGTTGTATCACTATTTGGACGGATATGAAAAGATACTTTTTGGAGAAATATTTCCCAACTTCTAAATCATCAACTTTGAAGAAGGAAATTAGCTACATAGAGCAATGGTGAGATGAGTCTTTTTATGAGTATTGGGAGAGATTCAAGAGATTGTGTGCAAGTTGTCCTTATCATGGTTATTCCGATGATGATCTCATTTTATACATTATAATGGTCTTTTAAATGATGAAGTGCCAATGGTGAATGCAGCGAGTAGAGGTTCTTTCTTAAGCAAAACACCTACTGCTGCTAGGGAATTGCTTGTTAGCTGAGGGTTCAAGACAATTTAGTAAAAGGGAAAATTCGAGGAAAATGAGTCTTGAAGGTTCTTGCTCTAATACAAAGGTTCATAAGTTAGAGGATAAGGTGGAGGCCCTTACTTCAATGATGAGGGATTTTATGGTAAAGAACAAAACTCAACAAGTAAAAGCTTGTGGAATATGTTATTTAGATCATGCCATCGACACATGTCCACAAATTTAAGAGGAAACTTATGAAGAAGCGAAAGCCATGGGATTTCAAGGTCAAAATCAGAATTTCCCAAGTAGGAATGATCCTTACTCCAACACTTATAATCCGGGGCATAAAGATCATCCAAACTTTAGGTGGAGACCTCAAAATCCTAATCCCAGCCCACCATTTCAACAACAAAACCACCCACTATACCAACAATGATTCCACCTAAGGCTACAACAGCAGCAGAATCAAAAAGAACATAATCCAGGTGCGGTCTCGAGTTCTAGCATGACCACTGAAGATAAGTTAAGGGTATTGACTCAAAATGTTTCAAATATGCAAACTTAGATTGTTCAAAATCAAGAGGAAACAAGGTCAAGCATCAAAAACATTGAAAGGCAAATAGGTCAAATCTCTAGAGCAATGACTAAGTAAGAAGCTAAGCAGTCTGATCGGTTGCCATCACAAATCAAGCCAAACTCTCTCCCTAATGTGAGTGCCATTACCCTAAGGAGTGGTAAGGAGTTAGCAAGTAAGGAGAAACCATTGGTGAGTGAGAAGGAAATTGAAGAATAAGTTGCGGTGGAAGAGCCACAAGAAAAAGGAGAAAAACAAGAGGCATCAACATCAAAATCATCAATTCCATATGAGCCAATTACACCATTTCTAGAAGCATCAAAAAAAGGGAAAATACGACAATGACAAGGAGATTTATGATCTCTTTAGGAAATGTGAAGTGAACATTCAATTGTTAGATGCATTGAAGCAAATTCCTAGGTATACAAAGTTCTTAAAAGAATTGTGCACTACAAAGAGGAAGCAAAGGTTGAAGGGAGTGCAAAAAGTGAAGGTAAGCGAGAATGTCTCCACCATATTTCAACAAAAACTTCCTCCAAAATGTGGAGATCCAAGTATGTTTACTATAGCATGTGTCATTGGTGATATTACATTTCAAAAAGCCATGTTAGACTTGGGTGCTTCAATTAACATTATTCCATACTCATTGTATAAATCTTTAAAATTGGGTACCTTAGTTGAAACTGGAGTAGTAATACAACTTGCAGATCATTCAAATGCATATCCAAAGGGAATTGTGGAAGATGTTTTAGTTAAAGTAGGTGACCTAATATTTCCTGTAGATTTCTATGTTTTAGAATTGGAACATGATAAGCATGTGTCACCTATCTTGTTAGGTCGCCCTTTTATGAAAACTGCAAAAACTAAAACTGATATGCATACTGGGTTGCCTACAATGGAATTTGATGGTTGTCAAGTAGAATTTAACATTTTTGATTCAATGAAGCATCCTACTGAGAATTTTACTTGTTATTCTGATGATAAGTTGACAGTTGTAATTGAAAATGATCTTGATAAAATGAATGAAGAATATGTCATGACTATTGAAATTGAGGAAGTAATGCGGGATTTGAATTAAAATGAATTAATTGTTTTTTTTGACAATAGTCCAATACCATTAACTATCCCGAAAGAAAAAGATTTGCCATCTGTTTTGCAGGCAACAAAATTATAGCTTAAACAACTTCCTGAGCATTTGAAGTATGTTTTTCTTGGAGAACATGAAACATTTCCGGTGATTATTTCCAATAAGCTAAATGATGAACAAGAAGAAAAGTTGATCCCAGTTCTGAAAGCACACAAGGATGCAATCGATTGGACTATCGCTGACATTAAGGACATCAGTCCAACCACTTGCATACATAAAATTTTGTTAGAGGAAGGTGCAAAGCCAGTAAGGCAACCACAGCGAAGGCTGAATCCACCAATGATGGAGGTAGTAAAAACAGAAATTTAGAAGTTGTTACAAGCAGGTATTCTATTTCTAATTTCTGACAGTGAGTGGGTTAGCCTAACTCAAGTGATTCCAAAGAAATCAGGAGTCATAGTGGTAAGAAACAGTGATGGTGAATTGCTACCTACCCGAGTGCAAAATGGTTAGCGAGTATGTATAGATTATCGTCGTTTGAATGCTGTAACTAGGAAATATCACTTTCCTTTACCCTTTATCGATCAAATGTTAGAAAGGCTCGCCAAACATGAATTTTATTGCTTTTTAGATGGGTATTCTAGATATCTACAAGTGCCAATTTCACGTGAATATATTAAAAAATGCACCTTTACATGCCCTTTTAGCACATATGCAAATAGGCGTATGCCGTTTGGACTATGTAGTGCACTTGCTACATTCTAACGATGTATCATGAGCATTTTCTCTGAATTTTTAGATAAATTACTTGAAGTTTTCTTGGATGATTTCACAATCCCTAGAGATACTTTTGATCAATTTTTGCAAAATTTAAAACTTTGTAGAAACGGTTAGAGATGGTGGACGACAACAAGAGAAGGGGGGGGGGGGGGGGGGGGATGAATTGTTGTTTGATAAGTTTAAGTATTTTTGCCTTGTTGTTGTGGAACTAGATAGCGAAATTAAAACTTAAACTTGAAGCATAAAATAAGAAAAAGACAACACAATTTTACATGGAAACTTTCTAGGCCTAAATAGAAGGAAAAACCACAACCCCTTGGGATTTCAAAATTCTCTAATATGTTTTAGGCAATTAGTTACAATTACATAAAACAAATAAACAAAACTAGGCTAACTTCTCTTTCTCCTTCTCTCTCTCTTTCTGCTTCTCTTGCTTCACACGAAGCTTCTCTCTTCTCCCCTAGACTTCCCCATGTCTAGTTACAACAAACCCTTTATAAAGGCCAAATTCCAAAGGATAAAGTGAATCAATTGCACAAGAAAATATTTTACGTTAATTGGTAATTTTTGGAGCAAAAATATTTCTTTTTTTTTTCAATCTCACGCATGGACACTCCTCTTAAAAAATCCGATTGAAAAACAATGACTCCTTTTATATAGGAGCTCACGTGGCTAGTAAGAGAAATAGCTACCCACTACATCCTTATTCCTAAGATTAAGGAGAAGTAAGTGGAACTTGAATAGCAAGTAAAATAGGCGCGATTACTTTTCTAAAAAAAGGCAAGGTAGTTTTTTCTTAATTAAACCCATATTGCAAGCCTATTTATGTGGAGAAAAATAAACGAGAAGTTTTCTCCACATTTAGAAAATGTACGGTTATTTTTAACATAGTTGTAAAAACATTTTGCCAACTAACTTATTAAATTAATGATGCAACAAATTAATTTTAACTAATACATCAACTAAAAATAAGAAAAATATATTCTACAGAATTTTCAGCTGACGTTGATTCTTCCAGATTTCATTCTTGAGAACAAAGCATTGTCTCCATCAACAAATATCGTCAGATCATCAAACTTGGGAACAGTAGACCTCTTGTCTACATTTGACATCCTAACAGATCTTACTTATCTAACTTCCTTGGATATATTTGACATATATAAAGTTCATGGACCAAGTCTTATGTATTATCATTGATATCAAGATCGGATATTGACCTGCACATAATCTCTAAAACACATTTTTTTCATAGTAAGTGTAGTTATCATCAAAACCTAAGAGAACCAAAAAATTTCCTCTTTTTGATGATGACAAACTTATAAACAAACTTAAACAAAATAGAGTAAAACTAATGTCATAGAGCATGCTAGAGATTAAAGCTACTCTACATAACTTAGCAAATTAAATCATTACCATAGAATTTACCAAGTACATATGATATAACAGATTACTCTAATAAAGGCATAATATTTTTAAATAATCCTAAAAATAAAATCAACATAGGTTACCAAGATACTTAGTGCTACCAAATAAGAGCAGAGCAAACAAAAACAGTAACTGACAACTATGAAACTAAGCCTAAATCAGAGCATTCCAAACCAAACCAATTAGAACATACACTACTTTCCTTAGGCAAATCAAAAAAAGATAATTAGGAACTATGTCATACACTAAGCATACCTCTTAAGTTTGTGCAATTATTCCCCCGTTTGACATCATTCAAAAAGAAGAGGAGCATTCAAACCACAACACTAACAATATATGTAAAGCAAAAAGAAGGTAAGCAAGGAGCAGTGAAATAAAGCAAGTACTAAGAGATGTAATCAAAAGTATGCAACGATTAAACATCACAGACCATAGTGATAAGAGCAGCAAAGTTTAAAAGTATCAAATTTCAACACTGTACCCAGCTTGGTACATCAAAACCCAAAATAAAATTGTTTGTTTGTTTGATGGAGTCGGACAAGAAAAAGATAATAATAAGATGGATCAAGAAGCAGGTTCTTCTTCGTCCACAAATTCGGTGTGCACCTCTACTATATCAAGCTTAGCACCTAGACGTGCCTCCATTTGAGTGAGCTGATCAGTGATGGATGCAAAAGTTGTACGAACTTCATCTTCAAAGAAATAGAATTGGGACCGAAGATCCTGGAGTTTGTTGAGGACAGGGTCTAAAATCGCTACAGGAACTAGGGAAGGATTAGAGAAACCAACAAAACCAAGACGTGGTGAAGTGCGTGGAAGTGGTGAAGCAGGTGTAGTAGTTGTTGGTGTAGGTGTGGAAGGAATAGGTAAAGGTGGAGGTGATGGTTTGTGATGGGTAGGTGGTGTGGCCAGTTTTGGTGAGGGAGGTGCATTAGGTTGAGGCTCATGGGTGGTGTGTGAGGAAAAGTCATCATCTAAACCAAGTACTAGACGTTTTCCCTTAAAAGCTAGCCCACTACTTTTCCTTGGAGTCAAAATGGGCTTCTTCTTCAAAAGAGGCATTCGTACCTCCTCATCAGTAGATGAATCATCATCATCATCCAGTTCCTCACCCTCTTCTTCCTTTGAGGCTTCCCCCTCACTTAAGACTTCCTCCTGTTCCCCTCGTTCCTGAACTTCCTCTTGTGCTCTTGATGAACCAACTTCTGCCTCTTCATGAGTGGCAGTAGGAATAGGCTCTTGGTCCTCCTCATCAGCCTTTTGATCCTCCTTTTCATTTTCTTTTTCTTCTTCCTTTTCTTCATCAGAACCCTCTTCCTCCTCATCCTCAATGGATGATTCCTTTAGAATCCCCTTATCAGATAATTTGAAGTGCAAATTAGTGAGACATTTTGCACCTATTTTGTTATTAGAGCTCACGGGGAACTGCAGTCCTTCCAATGAGACTCCAAACTTTCTAAAGATCCAAGTAAACAAACCTCCATACCCTACCATGTACTTCCTCTCAATACAGTCAGACAAATACGAAATTATAAGTGAAGGGAAATTGATTTTAATATGGTTAGCCAAGCAATAAATCAGTGTGGCATTCCTTAGATTTACTTCACTACGCTTGGAGATGTGTGGTACGTCGGGCAATGTTGTAAAGTAGTTTGTACAAGGGGGAAAGTGTATTGTGACTTATCCTACCCTTTTTCTCATTAATCCCTAAAAATTTCAGCATTGTCTTTTCATTAATCCTAGAAAATGCAATCTTTGAACCTACGTAATAAGTGTCAAAACCAACTGCAAACACCACAAACCATTCGCTTAACATCATGCAATTAAACTCAATTTTGATATTTTGGACAACACTCGAACAAACCCCATTTTCAATAGAAAAATTTGAAAAGAACTCACGCATATGGTCAGGGTAAATTGGATTGGGAAAAAAATCAGACATTAAAGTTTCCTAATTTTGATTTTTAAGAATGGCGTGAAGTTGGGGGAAAGGAATAGAATCATACCAATACATATGAAGGCCACAACCAACGGACATTTCTATAGCAACTTCATCAGGACTATTGGGATCCATGTTCTTACTTTTCTTTGTAGGCCTGGATGATGAGCCTCCTCCTTTACGGGTTGTGTTAGGGCGTTTAGAACCGACATGCATGGTTGATGAACTCGGTGGATCGGATGGTTTGGGTTCATAGGGAGATCATGGTGGTGCAGTGATCAACGGTGATGGCTGAATGACTTTTAGTGGCTTTGGTTCAGTCGTTTTAGCTGTCTTCTTGCTCGAATTCTTGGTTGAGCTTATGGTTTTGGGAGTTTTCATGGTGGGTTTAAAGAATGAGAGGAAGAATAAGTATTGATGATGGTGAGTGAAATTGACGGTTTGGAAGGGATTGTAGGTATTGAGTAGTTTAGGAAGTAGAAGTTGATGTGAGGGTTTAGTGTGATTGAGTGATGTGACGTGAGTGAGTGGAAGTGAGAGGAGTTATTTTATAAGGGTGTAAGACGGTTATGGGGGAGTTACTCAAGGGATTTAATTTTCTTCATTTAATTAATTTAAAGTGTGAACAAGGTGGATGATGAAGAGTTAGTGGATAGGTTCATAGAATAGGCGGTTAGTAACGGTTTTTCGAAATAGTTTACTTGGTGATGATCCGACTCCCACTATTTTAAATATTTTACTCTGACCATCTTAATTACTGAATACTTGTGCTAGCCAATTTTCGAAACATAATGATGCTGGGATTTATAAAAATAAGTTCGAAAAAAAGAAATAAAAATGTCCTTGTTTTTCCTGTCGTTTATTTATTTTTTTAATTTTAATATGAGGACTATAACACATAAAAAAATAAATACTACTTTGGTCTGATCAATTTAAACAAGCATTAAAGAAAGCATCCAAAGCATATACTTTAAATAGCTGTATACCTGAACCTTACAATGATTAATTTCTTAATCAAGATTTTTGTTGATGAATTAACCCTTCCAATTTTTATTTTTCTTTGAGGGGAATGGTTTTCATGAACTTTAGTGGAGCTTGATCATTCCAAGTTCCAGCCTCATCTTTTCATGTTATTCCCTTAGAAGTGGTTTAGTCATGATATCTACAATTTGCTCATTAGAATTAACATGCTTAATTGGTATATTTTTATTTTCCACATTATTATTAAGAAAATGATGTCTTATATGAATATGTTTAACTCTACAATGATGCACAGGATCTTTAGATATGCATATGGCACTAGTATTATCACAATAAATAGGAACACATTCAAACTTGATACCAAACTCTCTTAGCTGCTGTTTGATCCAAAGGATTTGGGAACATCAAGTTGCTGCTGCCACATATTCTGCTTCCGCGGTGGATAATGCAATGGTGTTTTGTTTCTTGGAACACCAAGACATTAAATAAGAGCAAAGGAATTGTACCATACTTGTGCTTTGTCTGTTTACAAGATCTCCTGCATAGTCTGCATCACTATAACCTTTCAAATCATGGACATCACTTTTTTGATAAAATAAGGACAAGTCATCTGTTCCCTTCAAATATCTCAAAATTCTTTTCACTGCTGTATGATGTGATTCTTTGGGATTAGATTGAAATCTAGTGGTTAGATATAATAAAGATCCAATCATACCTCTATATATGGTTTGATCAACATTACTACCATTTTTATGTTCATCTAATCTAACGTTTGTAGCCATTGGTTGTGGTTTGTTTTAGCATTATCTAAACCATATTTCTTAAGAAGTTCTTTATATATTTTTGTTGATGAATAAAAATTCCTGTAGCCGTTTGTTTAATTTACAAACCAAGGAAGAAATTTAATTTCCCATCATACTCATTTCAAATTCAACACTCATAAGATTAGCAAATTCTTTACATATTAATTCATTGGTGGAACGAAAAATAATATCATCAACATAAATTTGTGCAACCAAAATATCAAAACTTCTATTCTTGAAAAATAAGGTTTTATCAATTTTACCTCTAACAAAATCATTTTTAATCATAAACTTTGATAATCTTTCATACCATTGCCTAGGAGTTTGTTTTAGCCCATAAAGAGCTTTATCAAGCTTATAGACATGATCAAAAAAAGAAGGATTTTCAAAGCTAGGGGGTTGTTCCACAAAGACTTCTTCATCAAGAAAACCATTCAAGAAAGCACATTTCACATCCATTTGATATAACTTAAAATTCATAAAACCATCAAAAGAAATTAGAATTCTGATAGCCTCTAACCTGGCTACCGGAGCAAATGTCTCACTATAATCAATCCCTTCTTGTTGATTGTACCCTTCAACCACGAGCCTCGCGTTATTTCTTACTATGATTCCATGTTCATCCAGTTTGTTTCTAAATACCATTTTAGCCCAATCACCTTTTTGTGTTTTGGTTTCGGTTCTAAATGCCACACTTTATTTCTTTCAAATTCATTCAATTCATCTTACATGGCAACAACCCATTCGGAATCTTTTAAGGCTTCTTCGTGATTTTTGGGTTTCAATGTTTAGAGGAAGGCGAAGTGTGCATAGAAATTTGTCATTTGAGATCTGGTTTGTATGCTCTTATTTAAATCATTGATGATCAAGTCAAGTGGATGATATTTTTGATGTTTCCACGGTTTGGGCACAAATTCTCTTGAAGGAACAATTGTAGAAACAGGGTCACTTACTTGATTGACATTCTGCTCAGCTTCAATCTAGTCATTCTGTTCATTTCTGGGAACAGCTGGATTGGGAACACCTTGCTGGTCCTCATTTACCGGCTGTCCTTCTTCCTGATCAGGTACTTCAGTTTCTTCTTGAATCTCTTGTTCTCCAATTGCTCTTTGATCTTGGTCTTTAGTTACATCTTCATCATCTTCCAAATTTTCAAGACCTATTTTAAAATTACTTGTTTCCTGTACACTTGTCATAAAATTAGTTTCATCAAAAATAATGTGAACAAATTCTGCAACACACATAGTTCTTTTGTTGTAAACTCTATAAACTTTACTATGAGATGAATAGCCAAGAAATACTGCTTCATCACTTCTTTCATCAAACTTTCATATCATATGTTTCTGTTTCCATTAACATGAACAAAACATCTACATTCAAACACACGAAAATATGAAATATTCGGTTTTACACGTTTAAAAAATTCATAAGGTGTCTTAGAAGTGATAGGTCTTCTAATACATGATTTAAAATATAACATGTAGTATTAACATCTTCGGCCCAAAAGTTCACTAGCAATTTACATCGTTCTAGCCACTTCTTCTAATGTTCTATCTTTTCTTTCTACCACACCATTTTGTAGTGGTGTTCTTGGTACGGAAAAGTTATGACTTATGTCTTGCTAATTGCAATAATCCATAAAGCTTGAGATTTCAAATTCTCTACCATGATTTGACCTTATGTGAATAAGTTGATTATTACTAGATTTTACAAATAAAAAAACTAGACCAACTTCTCCTTCTCCTTCTCCTTCTCTTTCTCTTTCTCCTTCTCTTGCTTCACACGAAGCTTCTCTCTTCCCCCTAGACTTCTCCAAGTCTAGTTACAACAATTCTTTCAAAAACCCTCAAAGGCCAAATTCCTAAGAATAAAGTGAATGAGTTGCATAAGAAAATATTTTAAGTTAATTGGCAATTTTTGGAGCAAAAATATTTCTTGTTTATTTTTCATTCTCACGCATGGACACTCCTCTTAAAAAAATCGGTTGAAAAACAATAAGTCCTTTTATATAGGAGCTCATGTGGCTAGTAAAGAAATAACTACCCACTACATCCTTATTCCTAAGATTAAGGAGAAGTAAGTGGAACTTGAATAGCAAGTAAAATAGCCAATGTTACTTTTCTAAAAATAGGCAAGATAGTTTTTTCTTAATTAAACTCATATTGTAAGCCTGTTTACGAGGAGAAAAATAAGGGAGAAGTTTTCTCCACTTTTAGAAAATGTACGGTTATTTTTAAGATAGTTATAAAAATATTTTGCCAACTAACTTATTAAATTAATGATGCAACAAATTAATTTTAACCAATACATCAACTAAAAATCAGAAAAATATATTCTACAGAATTATAAGCTGACGTTGATTCTTCCAGACTTCAGTCTTAGGAACAAAGCACTGTTTCCATCAACAAGTATCGTCAAGTCATCAAACTTGGGAACAAGACCTCCTCTCTACATTTGACATCCTAAGAGATCTTACTTATCTAACTTTCTTGGATATATTTGACATATACACAGTTTATGGACCAAGTGTTTGGCACTATCAATGATCTTTATCAAGTCAGATATCGACCTGCACACGATCTCTAAAACACATTTGTTTATAGTAAATGCAGTCATCATGAAAACTTAAGAGAGCCAACAAACTTGTACTTCAAAGATGTATTGAAACAAACTTAGTTTTAAATTTAGAAAAATGCCATTTCGTAGTGGAGCAGGGCATTGTTTTAGGTCATGTGATTTCAAGGCGAGGAATTGAGGTAGATAACGCAAAAGTTGATATTATACAATCACTACCCTACCCCAAAAACATGAGAGAAGTGCGTTCCTTTTTAGGACATGCAGGATTATATAGAAGGTTTATTGCAGGTTGTTACGAAAAGACGTGGAAATGAATTTCAATAAGGAGTGCGAAAAGGCATTTGATGAGCTCAAGAAGAGGTTAGTTTAAGCTCCTATTATCCAACCACCCAATTGGTCATTACTTTTCGAAATTATGTGCGATGCTATTGATTATGCCATTGGTGTAGTCCTTGGTCAAAGGCTGGGTCGAAATCCTTATGCAATCTACTATGCGTTAATAACTCTAAATGAAACACAAAAGAATTATGCAACAACTGAAAAAGAGTAATTGGCAGTGGTATTTTTATTAGAGAAATTTCGATCACATTCTCTAGGTACAAAGGTTGTAGTTTGAACAGATCATGCAGCTATACGCCATTTGATGATGAAAAAAAGAAGCTAAACCAAGATTGATTAGATGGATTTTGCTTCTAAGTGAATTTAACCTGCAAATAAAAGACAAAAAAAGGGTTGGAAAACTTAGTTGCAGATCATAAAAGTAGGATTGTAAAAAGTACAACCATTGAATCAAGCAATGTTGGATATAGGAATGAGTCTGTAAAAGAAGAGTTCTCGAAAGAGCATTTGTTTATGATAAAAACAGACCAACCATGGTATGCTCATATTGTCAATTATATTGTCATGAATAAATTCCCTCCGGAGTTTAAGTTTCAAAAACACAAGTTGAAGAGTGATTCTAAGTATTATGTATGGGATGATTCGTATTGGTGGAAATTTTGCGTAGATCAAGTTTTGAGAAGATGTGTTCCAAGCAATGAAGTCGTGTCTATTCTTACCTATTGCCATACATATGCTTGTGGAGGTCATTTCGGGAAAAAAAGAACCGTTAGGAAGGTTTTGGAATGCGGATTCTATTGGCCCAGAATTCATAGGGATGCTTATTTATTTTGCAAAACTTGTGATCAATGTCAAAGAGTCGGGAATATTTCCCAAAAGAATGAAATGCCTCAAAATATGTTTATTTTTTGTGAAATTTTTGACGTTTGAGGCACGGATTTCATGGGACCTTTTCCCAACTCTTTTAGTTTTTAATATATTCTCTTGACTGTCGCTTATGTGTCTAAATGGGTGGAGGCTAAGGCCACCCAAAGTGATGATGCCAAAGTTGTAGCCGATTTTGTTAAGGCCAATATCTTTTCTAGATTTTGAATTCATAAAGGCAAACATTTCTACAATAAGACCATAGGTGCATTATTAAGGAAATATAATGTGACTCACAAAACATCAACCGCACACCATCCACAAACAAATAGTCAAGCGGAGATCTCAAACCGAGAGATCAAATCAATCCTTGAAAAAATAGTGAACCCGAATAGGAATGATTGGTCTCTCATGTTAGATGATGCTTTGTGGGCATATCGCACAGCATATAAAACACCCATAGGAATGTCCCCATATCGTACTGTGTTCGGCAAACCATGTCATTTGCCAGTCGAACTTGAGCACAGGGCATTTTGGGCCATTAAAAGCTTTAATTTGAATACTAATGAATTTAGTTTGCAAATAAAATTGCAGTTGCACGAAATTGAGGAGATAAGGAATGAAGCCTACGAGAACACAGCTATATACCAGGCTAAAACAAAGGCATGGCATGATTAAATGATAAGTAGAAAGAGCTTTGACGCCAGTCAAAAAGTTCTTTTACACCAATCGCGCCTAAGGTTTGTTCCTAGGTAAGCTACGGTCTCGTTGGATTGGACATTTGTTATTTTAAAAACATTTCCTCATGGAGCATATGACATTCAACGTGAAGATACTTTTAAAGTTTTCAAAGTAAATGGCAAAGATTGAAGCCTTACTTTGAAAATTTTAAAAAGAAAAATGAAATTGATGAAAAGTATGATGAGACGGTGTATTGAGGCATCGAGAGTAATACATCATGCCAACGACATTAAATAAATGGAAAATTTTTTATGTATATACTTGTTTTAGTAAAAATTTGAAGCTGTGCATTTTGAAAAATTTTTAGAATTAATGTTTCTAGAAAATTTTGAAAAACATTTTGTCACGGGTCGTACCCCAACTCACAAGTCGAAAATTTTAAAAAATATGTTGTGGCTCGTACAGAAGCTCGTGGCACATACCGCGACTAGAGGGACAAAAACTTTATGGAATTTTTGATCAAAATGTCGCGCCTCGCGGCTAGCGAGTTTTCGAGCAACAGCTTTTGTCTTTAATATGTGTATAGTAGATTTTCAAATACACAACAACCCATTCGACACCTCAAGTTCTTCTTCACTCTTTTCCTTCCAAAACCTCACCATATCTTACTAAAATCTTTCAAACTCCTTAACTAAACCACAAATCTTGTCTTTTAAAAGTGAAAATCTTGAAATTAAGAACCCTAAAATTTGGAGATTTCAAAAATTCTTGAATTTGAAGTGAAAAGGAGATGCAAGCAAGGTTAATGGAAAACTTTTGAAGCATCAAGAATCATTTTCATTCATTAAATCTAAACATTGGGTAAAATTATGAATTTTGTCTTCCCATTTTGTTGCTATTGCATGTTTCCTTTACATTTTGTTTAAACTTGCTTGTATATTCTTGAAAATTATTGGTTGTAAATTTGCGGTTTATATGTTTGGATTGGTTTATTTTTGGTTGTTAGATTCGTTCAATACTTGTGTGAAAAAGAACGGAAATAAAAAGATGTCGAAAAGATCAAAAACATCAAGAGCGAGTTCGAGTGGTGAGGGATCAAGCATACCACGAAGAAGAGAGCGAGTTGTTAGACAACTAGAACCCATACATGAGTTTAACATGAGGAAGAACCAGTATTTCATTTGGGATATATGGGACTACAAAACCTAGATGAAAGAGCACAAGAAAGATGGGGAAACATTGTCCAATCGGGAAGGTTAATTCAATAGATTCTATAACCTTCAAACATTGAGAAATGTTGGTTTAGAAGGTTAATTCTTTGATGATTATTTTGAAGGTTGAGAAGTTTAGGTTTGAAGAAGTTTTATTGATAGTTGAATGGATTAGTTCTTCATAGTAGAAACAATGGTTGTTTGATAATAATGGTTTGATGGTTGTTGATGATAACATCATGTGATGTTGGAGTGTTGATGTGAATTTGGGGTGATGATTGTGTATATATATATATATATATATATACACACACACACACACACACACACACACACACACACACACATATATATATATATATATATAAGAAGAAAAAGAGAAAATTTAACCCCGCTAAATAAAAAACCCGAAAAGGAAGTCTAGGTAAAAAATAGGGAGGCCTTGCTAGCTGAAAACCAGAAAGGGCGGCTTAGGAAAAAGTAAAAGGCTAAAGAAAGGTGAGAAAGTGAGTTTTAGAAAATGAAAAAACGTGGCTAGATCGAAAACCCGAAAGGGCGATCAAGGCAAAATGAGAAAATGAGACACCAATTTTCTTTTTTAAATTCCAAAAATTTATCAAACACTTTTTCACCAAATTTTTTGACTTAGTACAATTATAAACTTAATTTTACATAAGAGTTTATAATAAGACTAAGTACTTTTGAGCTCTTGATTCTTCATCTCCTTACGATCCATATTCAAAACTTACTTGAGGATGAGTAAGGATTCGTCATCATCATCTTGTTGGTTAGATGCTTCCGCTGACTCTCCTCCTGACGATGATGCTAATGTATGCATCATCATCCATGGATCATCATCGTCTTGATCATCATCGTTCTTGAGTCCTCGAGTTCGGAGCTCCGACGCAATAGTAGAAGCAGGGATTGCAAGGATATCCTTTGCAATTCTCGATAATATGGGGAATTTTATTGATTTTTCTTTCATCCATTCTAACATATTATAACTACCTTGTTCAATTTCAAAGTGATGTTTAAGATAATTATCTAGTTCTAAATATGAAGCGGAGAGTGAGGAAGAAGATGGTCTTACAAAACTATCATCTTGGCTTATTATATTAGCTATTATGGGATTATAATAAGTGAGACGTACCAAGACGCTAGCACACCTAGACGTATCACGACTTGGGTTATGTACACTAGAATAGTAATCATAAAGTTCTACTAAAAGTTTTTTACAATTTCCAACATAGTTATCAACATCACTAGGCGGGCGATCTAATCATTGGTAGTAAAATCCAATTAATTTAGTAAGGTTTTCCGTCTTAAAACATAGGTCTAAAATTGTTGCAATTCCATAAATAAAAGGAAAATCAGTAAAATACGTCTTCCACTTGTGCATCATATCTGCAAGAATCGGCTTTAAGAATATATTAGTATCATTATGCGAATGTTTAAGAATATGATAAATAATAGTAATACATTCACCTATTACTAAGTGGACGTTTGGTTCGTAAACATATGAAAAAACCTTAGTTGCGTGGACATACGCTTCTAATATTTTCTGTAAGCTTATAGCTAGTTCTCATGTTTCATCACTTATACGGCTATCCGTACACTCAATATATAGTTGTGTTATAACCGGATGATATGCAATAGCCTTTTTTAATAAATCATGGGTTGAGCCCCAACGTTTAGGAGTATCTAATGACCAATATATTTTTTTTAGTTGATAATAGTTACATAATTGCTTATATCTTCTCTTTACCTCTCCTAATCTAAGCCACTTCACTATGTCTCTAATGGAATCTAATAATTCACTTAGTTGTCTAATACCTGCTTGGCAAGATAATTTAACAATATGAGCACAATAACGTACGTGTAACAATCTACCACCAAGGATAAAACTAAAAGCAGGTTCGTTATACAAAAGTTTGATGCATTTAATGTTGGCGGTTGCATTATCGGTAGAACAACAAAATATCTTATCTAACAAGTTCCATTCTTTACGTATCACTATTAATCTATATTTTATGTTTTCACCCCTATGTCTTTCGAGCATTAACTCAAAAGCAATTATTCTTTTTTGAATAAACCAATTATGAGATATCCAATGTGCTGCTACACACATATAAGGTTCTAAATGTGGGGAGCATACCAAATATCAATTTTTATGCTAATCCTACCATTAAAAGATTTAAACATTTCTACTAATTCATAGCGCTTTGATTCATATAATTTTATTGTGCGTCGTTTAAGAGTGTTCCTAGGGATTCCTCTATATTGTGGTTGCAAAGTTTTGCTAGTGTAATACTCGCATGCCTTACATTCACTATGGTTAAATGACAATTCATCACAAATTACATATTTAGAAAATTTATCAATCATTTCAATACGATTATATTTAAAAGGCATACCTCCGCCGGGAATGTCCCACTGTCGGCTTGTTGCATGAGTTTCTTTTTTAATTCCATGCTTCTTTACCAAATGTTTATTGAAAATCCCGTACCACCACCTAACACATATTCACAAAACACAATAAATGAATTTTTAATACATTCTTGATTTACAAAATATAAACATCATGTACTCCCTCCATTCTTTTAAATTTGTCTTCCTTACTATAACGAGTAGTTTCAAAAGTTTTTCCACTTTAAATTAATTTCCATTTTCGGAAATCTTTTTTCCCTAATATAACCTCATTTCTCTAGTATATTCACTCTCTCACTCCTTTTTTTGTTCTTTAAATTATTTTTAATTTAATTTTCTCTCTCATACTTCCAATACAATCAGTACTTTACACCATTATCTAATTAAAATAATACCCACTACAATAAAAGATTCTGTTTTTCTTAATAAGTGTATGAAAAACTCAAATTGGACAAACTTAAAAGAACGAACGGAGTATAAAAAACTTAAAAAGCATTTACCTCTGCTAAAATTTTATGAAACTACGGGCTTTAACCCTTGACTTTCACAAATTTGAAAAGTGCATAAGAAAACATCCGGATTGTCGGTTGGTTGTTTTGTAAAATATGACCACACATGTGAAACAACTCTACCACTAGGAGGTGGCATTACAGGAAAAGGTTGTCTTATTGGTTCATCTTCATCTAAATTTAAATATACAGACATACTCAAATACCACAATATATAAATAAATAATAATTTAAAATTTAATCAATTTGAAGAATAAAATTATAAAACTTACCGATACTTTGGAAATTGACTCGTTTACCACGAGCTTGTCTTTGTTGTTGTTGTTGTTGTTGTAGTTGTTCTTCATGTGATCTCGTTGATGATTGTCGAGATCTAAGTATCCCAATAGGGGTCATTGGTTCCTCTTCTTCTTCTTCTTTTTCAATTTGTATTTCTCTTTCCACTTTTTCTGCTTAATCGTGTAATTCTTGGTCGTATCCTCCTAGATAAATTGGTTGAAAATTATAATTACTTACCGAGGTGTTGTTGATACCGATGGAGTTAAAGTGGCCTTTCTTTTGGAGCTAGAACCTCCCAAGGATTTTGCCACTTTAGTAACTTTTTTAGAAGTTTTTTTCAAAAAATAAGACATGATAATATTGAAATAATGATGGAATTAAGAGATAAATAAATAATTAAAAGACTAATTATGTAATTAAGAAATAATTAAAAGACTAATTATGTAATTAAGAGCATAATTGCATAATTAAGTAATTAAGTAGAGAGAGTAGGAGAAGAGATGAATTATATAAATGAAAACGATTGAAAGTGTGGAGTTTTTTGACTGGTTCCAAAGAACCGCTGGGCCGGGTGAACCGCCCGGTTTCGAATTCGGTTCCAAGGACTCGTTGGGCCGGGTGAACCGTTCCGGTCCGGGTGAATCGGTTCAGACCGGATGAATTGGCCCGCGGTTCTTTGGTCCGGTTCTGGCGATTTTTTTCGGTAGTTTCACGGTTTCGCGGTTCGGGCCGGTTCGGAACCTGTCGCGAACGGGTGAACCGGTTCGGTTCCGTGTAACTCGCTCCGTGGCCATCACTATTCTCTGGGTACCATTGTCCACCCATGGGACAGAGAGGACGGCCAAGGAAAGTGGTGGTACAGCAGAGTCAGTCACCGAAAACAGTGGATGAGGAACCTACCCTAAAGACCTCCTCCCCACTACCAACTAACCTATGGAGCCCAGCCTCGAAAGCTTCTTAGAAACAGCAGCACAAAGACGTGAAATACTCTTACCTGGGTTCTGATGGAGACGATCAAATTGAACATCACCACTGCCGTGGAGATCAAATTGAACACCTTGTACCTCTAGGAACCCCCTCACATACAAGTATAACACAGAAAACTCAAAAAATTAGTAAAATTACAAATGAGGATATTTCTAATGAAATTAAATTTTTTTAAAACTGTTGTGGTATGCGATATTGTTGGTGTTAATCCCCCTTTCATGTCATTGATGGGTTCATTTAAAGAATTTGGAAAAACATGTGTGGTGATAAAATTAGTATGGTGAACAAAGGAGTTTTCTTGGTTAGACTTAAATCAAAAGAGGAACAATAGAGAGCATGTATCATGACCGGTATTCTATTTGATAAAAAACCATTCGTCATCAAACCGTTGGATGCTAAAATGTCGTATGAAAAAATAGCTTAACCCCCATGCCTATTTGGATAAAATTTCCTAAGCTTAGTGTGAGCTATTGGGGTGAAGCTACGTTATGGAAAATTGTTAGTTACCTAGGACAATTGATTAAGGTAGGCACAGCTACTTTAAATAAACACCGATTGTGGTATACCCGAGTGCTTGTCCACATAGACATTAGTAAGAGGTTTTCGGAGGAATTATACTATACCAATGAGGGTGAAGAGCTAGTAACTCAGTAGGTTCAGTATGATTGGCTCCCGTTATGGTGCTCCAAATGTAACCAATTTGGGCACACAAACTTGGAATATCGAGTTGGCAACATGCTAGCCGATCCTCCTCCCAATCTATTGGTTGATAAGGATAGCTTTCGAGTGGTTAAATCAAAGTCGACGAGAAAGAACAAGCCTGCACCCAGATGGCTTTCGGGTACTCAGTAGGTAGTATTAGACAGTACTCCTACTGCTTTCAGCAAACTAATGGTGACGCATCCTGCAGCATCAGATCAGCCGCGTGCATTAAGTGTTCATTTGGTGACAAGTAATGGTTTTGAGGCCCTCTTAACTATAGATTATGGTGAAGAACTCAGACCAGGGTCGAAGAAAAACAGTTATAATGAAGTAAGTACAGTGCAGTTCAAAGGAGAGGGGGAGAATGGAGGGGACACACCCCAAAACCCCTCCTAATGAATAATATCCTTACATAGAATGTAAAAGGTCTAAACAAGGCAAGCAAACAAGATGTAGTGGCAAAGTTCATAGCTTGTCACAATATAAGCCTGTTTGGCCTTCTTGAAACCATGGTAAAGAGGAATGGTATGGGTCGTCTTTAACAAACAAATTGTCCCGGATGTTGCTTTAATCACAAATTAGACTGGCACAAAGGAGGGAGAATTATTGTAGCATGGAAGAGTGAGGACTTAAAGGTTAACATCGTGAGATACCATAGTCAATACATCCATTTAGAAATCAACCCTCCTGCTAGAAGTAGTTTTATGTGTACATTTGTATATGGGGCAACTGAAAAAAATGATCGGATGATCTTCTCAAACACTTAGATGATATAGGTTATA
>NC_080054.1:11406416-11416416 GCF_026212465.1 Amaranthus tricolor
TTGTTCCTTTCGTAGGGGTAGAACGATTGGGTCCTTCTCACGCATGCGAGATGCACATGTCTGCAGCCATTTGTAATCTTGAGAGAGATCTTTTAGCTCCGCATAAGTGAAAATTGGAGTGATTGCCACCGACTTTGAACTAGCTGACACCTTTGATGAGGAACCGATCTCTCTCCTAGAGCCCTTTTGACTCTTTTGTTATTTCAATTTATACAATTAAATTAGTGTAAACATTCAATTAAAATAATAAAAATAAATAAGATACAAATGATTATTACCTTGGTAGTGAATCGGACCCAAGCCTATGGCCATGTGACGAAACTACCTAAGGTGTTTGATAACTTCTCAAGGCTCCATTCTGGCATTGGAACCGGGAGTGAGAAATCTCCAAACCCCTTTACAATAGTTTCTATGGTCACACTGATGTGGCCACCTGTAATAGGCATGGAATGCACTGTTTGGCCCTCTTTGGTTGGCTGTGCCACACCATATGCAACCTCAGTTAAGTCGCCACCACTAGCAACACCTAACTGAGGCAGCAAAAGAGAACAGGGAGTCGCCTCCTGAAAATTGTGTCGTTTAGTATAATTAGCATCATAATAAAATATTAAAACACGTTGCAATATAAATTAATAAGTGCGTATATATTTACAAACTATGTACCTTTACCACTGGCTCGGGTGTTGGCTCCGGATTTTGACCAACAAAGTTCAAGGTCTCCGGTGTAGGATTTTGTGCTTCGAGGGTAGTAATGGGCATGGGTGCTACGGTGGTAATGAACTCGTGTGTTAACTCGGCCGAAGCGTTAGGATCCCCAAGTTGACATTGCTGATCCTCGACAATCAGATTTACCACTTTGGTTAGAACGTCCTTCGTAATTTGTGCTCTAAGGGTCACTACTTCATCAGGTGGCATTGTTCTGGATTGAGTAGCCACACACTCTTTGCCGAATGCCTTTTTTAACCCCACGCTGATGCCTCCTTTTCCGACTACCCGCCCTCTATGGTCTTTCCGTAAGACCATATGCAATGATTTAAGTAAAGAGATCTAAGTCATACAATAAAAAGTCCTACACTAGTGGAAACAATCTCATTTGCTGCGGTTTTTTGGCCATTATTTGCTGCAGTTTTGGCTCAACCAATAATGATAGCAGCAAATGGCCTATTTTAAATGCTGCGGTTTATAACCGCAGCAAAAAAGTGCTTTATTTGCTGCAGTTAGCCCCCAAAACCGCAGCAAATAAGTGGCATTATTTGTTGCGGTCAGCCCCCAAAAGCGCAGCAAATAATGGCACTTATTTGCTGCGGTTTTGGGGGCTGACCGTAGCAAATAGCTATTATTTTTTTTTCTTTTTTCATTTTATACTATTAATAATCCAATAATAATGTATAATGTAATAACATTGATTAATCCAATAATAATCCAATGATAATCACAAATAATCACCAATAATCTCTTTGTAAAAAACTCTCGATCGTATATATAATATATAATATTATGTACGTACATATATATATATATATATATATATATATATATATATATATATATATATATATATATATATATATATATACATATATATATATATATATACATATATATATATATATATATATATATATATATATATATATATATATATATATATATGTATATATATATATATATATATATAAATATATATATATATATATATATATATATATATAAATATATATATATATATATATATATATATATATATATATATATATGTATATATATACATATATATATATATAATAATAATAATAATAATAATAATAATAATAATAATAATATACATTAAAGTCCTAAAAAATCTATACTAATTACAATTTATCAAGGACAAAAATTAGCAAGATACGCAGCAATCTTGTCTTTTAATTCGCGCATCTCTCCACTTCTCAAAGGGCGTGTTTCCCTCGGAATGTCGTATAAAACCTATAGTATAAACAAAATTAAAAGATTAATAAACATTAGATTTTACCAATAATAATAATTTAAGAGCGTAACAAATACTTACGGCATCTATGTTTTCGACTCCAACCTCCTTCACGGATTTTAAGATATCGTCCATATGTTTGAGAGTGTAGTAGCTGCAATGAACGAAATTAGAAGGTTGTCGAAAGCACTATGAGAAAATAGATACCAAACAGTGTTATGTGCCAAGTTTCGTGCAAAACATACCATGTTTGAGCTACTTTATGCGCAAAAGTGCCAAAAACGGTTACGAACCCTTAAAATCGCAACTTAACACCTAATTTCTACCACATGACAATGATTTTCAATTCTAACCACTTCAACACTATAATATATACCAAATAGTGTTGTGTGCCATGTTTCGTGCAAAGCAAACCAAGTTTGAGCTATTTTATGCGCAAAAGTGCCAAAAACGCTTAAAAACGCATAGAATCGCAACTTAACACCTAATTTCTACCATATGACAATGATTTTCAATTGTAACCACTTCAACACAATAATATATACCAAATAATGTTGTGTGCCAAGTTTCGTGCAAATCTGATACAAATGTGGTTGTATCAAATGAAGATACCAAAGGAGCCCACACAAGGCTGCATCCAGGACCTAGGGTAGCGACCAGACCACCTTGCACGACACGTGGAGACCAAACCTATGCATCCAGGACCTAGGCTAAAGTGGAAATAGAATCTTTGTACTTGGATCTAGCTATCAAGGTCCAATAGGCTTTGCCATGGCCAAATACTCGGCTATAAAGTTACCAATATAGTCGCTCACAGTGCCTTGAATCATACTCCCTTTGGGTTGTGCTGGATTCCTCACCTTGTTTTATAAAAGACCCACGTGTCTTTCAAAAAGATAACACCACCTTAAAAAAAACTTGACCCAAAAGCTTGATCTCACGAATGAGATGGACAATAAGATGAACCATTATGTCAAAGAAAGAAGGTGGAAAATACATCTCAAACTTGCATAAAGGAACAATCACGTCGAATTGAAGTACATCAAGTTCAAAGGGATCAAGAACTTTACTAAAAATTGTGTTGAAGACCGAACATAGCTCGGTAATAGCATATCTCACATGTTTTGGCAGTATTCCACGGATTGCAATTACTAAGAACACTTGCATCATTACATGGCAATCGTGAGATTTCATGCTTCCCAACTTTAGCTCACCATTTAGGCTCACAAATCTCTTCATGTTGGATGAGTACCCAGACAAAACCTTAATGCCATACAAACACTCACAAAATGTCCGCTTCTCTACTTTGGACAATGTGTAGCAACCTGGAGGAAAATAAACTTTGTCATTACTCATCTTCTTCTTACTTCCACCAACTTCATCAGCTCTATTTATTTTCTTACTCACCTTAACATTTGCCCACAACTCCGGACGAAGACCCTTACGTTCAAACCAATCTCGCACGGCCCTAACATCCTTTGTCTTACCCGAAATGTTCATGAGAGTCTCGAGTATGGCATCGCATACATTTTTCTCTATATGCAAAACATCAAGACAATGCCTAACCTGTAGATCTCTTCAATATGTAAGCTTCCAAAAGATTGATTCTTTTTTCCATAATCGGTCTTCACCCCCTTACACTTGCCCCATTTTACCAAATACAGTCTCAACTCCCTTAACCTATTCATAAACCTCATAACCGGTCAACGGTCGACGAGCTACACGGTCCTCAACCTCCTCGTTGAACAACTTCCTCTTCTTACAATATTGGTTGTCTCGTGGGAGGAACTTTCGATGGTGCATGAATACGTGTTTACACTTAGGAATCCACGTGGATTCCATGTCATCGATACATATTGGGCATGCTTTCTTCCCTTCGTTCTTATACCCCGATAAGTTGCCATATGCCCGAAAAACATTAACGGTGCATAAAACCATTGCACGCAAAGTGAACTCCTCATTAGCATATGCATTAAACACTGAAACGCCTTCATCCCACATCTTTCTCAAATCCTCAACTAGAGGTGCAAGATATACATCTATGTCATTGTCGAATGGGTTCATTCCATCTGTACAGAGTCCGAGCCTTAAGTTACGAACCTCATCCCCAAAAGTCTTATGCATCCTATCAATACTATTCCACTCCGGAGAATCAGATGGATGTGTGAGCAAGTGACCTTTGTTCACCCTATCTGCATTCCACCTCAAATTTAACGCATCGTTCTTTATAGAAAGCAAGCGCTTGAATCTAGGTATTATTGGAAGATACCACAACACCTTAGCCGGGGGCCCTTTAGCATCCCGAGCCCCTTTACGCTTGAAGCGCGATAACCCACACCTAGGACACTCTTCTAAGTTCTCGTTTTCATTCCGATACAACACACAATCATTCGGACACGCATGAATCTTCTGGTACTCTAAGCCGATAGGACACATGAGCTTTTTGGCATAATATGTTGACTTTGGAAGTTCATTTCCCTCAGGAAGCATCTCACATAACGCTTCTAATAACATTGTGAAACAAGCGTCACTCCTATTGAACTTTGACTTAATGTTGAAAATTGTCAACACTGCTGTTAGTTTGGTGAACTTTATACATCCAGAGTACAAAGGCTTTTCAGAAACCTCTGTCAACAAGTCAAAAACACGAGGACGTTTTCCTAACTCATCCTCGACTCCCTCCATCATCTCATCAACACGATCCACATCCTCATCGACAGTCTCTTCATCTGTCTCATACCCATCAACATGATCTACTACATCCTCATTGACATCGGCGTAAACTCCCTCCTCACCATGCCAAACCCAAACATTATATTGAGGCCTAAACCCACGTCGAATTATGTGCTCCCTAAGGATATCAACACTATCTACCTTTGATACATTGCCACAACTGACACATGGGCAATAAAAACCAACACCCCCCGTTCTAACTTGATGTTCAACCGCAATAAATACAAAATTCTAATACGCCATCAATAAATTCCGACGATTCAATGCTTCCATACATCCAAGAACGATCTTTTGTCATCCTAATTAGTGTGATTAATTAATTCAAAACAAAATTAATACACAACTTTTAAACATATATACTTAACGAACTCTAACTAACCACAAAATTAAGTAATAATCATTCATTTAACCCTAATTAACCTAAATAATAACACAGTGTTTTTTAAACTGTCCAAATGATGTTTATTGTAGTAACCATAATTAATATTCATATATATTAACTACATATAAAACAATAAAAATCAAATCACATTCATAAACATGGACAACTAATTAACATTCATATCAACAACTCATTCATTTAACCATAAACAAACCTAATTAAACCTAACTTACAAACTATAAAAAAATTATGATAAATATAAAACTTAAAAACCACAACTACATACATATTCATAAATAAAATGAAGAAATTACTTAATAATATAACAAAACATGATATATATGATAAATTTAAAACTTAAAAACAATAACAACATACACATTCATAAAGTATGACAAATTTAAACCTAATTTACAAATCAAAATGAAAAAAATACCTTGAATTGTTGTGGGTTTTGGTGGGTTAGTGTATAACCTATACAATGAAAAAATAAATTAGTATAAAAAAACTAAGCGCCCTAAACGTACATACACAATTAATGAAGCTTGAACAATAATGGGTTTGAGAACTAAAATGCTTTAAAAAATTATACCTTGAAGAAGAGCAAGAACTAAGCCCAAATTTCGTGGGTTTAAGAAGAGCAACAACAATGTGTACAGTCGGCAGTTTCAAGAAGTAGATGATGAAGAAAAGCAATAAGAAGAGCAAGAATGATGAAGAAAAACAAGAACAAAAAGATGATGAAGAAAAGGGATTGAAGACAGTCGTAATCGAACAAATTATGATGAATAAGAAATAACCGACAGTTTCAATATTGAGTGAAGAAATGCAACAGTCGTATGTAAACAATGAAACATCAGTTTTGTGGGTTTACAAACTCATGTGTATGTTTTAACGTTATCATATGGCGGGTTTTTGAAAATGCAAATGTTGCGGGCAAGGGACAAACCACAGCAATTGAGTGAAGAAGTGTATTATTTGCTGCGGGTGGATGAAGAACCGGAGTAATTGGAAGACCTATGTGGGCATGAAAAGAACCGCAACAATTGAAGCTGCACATGAGTATTTGCTGCGGTCAAGGCCTAAAACCGCAGCAATTAATGGTTTTTTTTTCTAATTCTTTTTCCTATTTATTGCTGCATATATACAAAAACCGCAGCAAATGATAAGCAGCAAATACGTTTTTTTTCACTAGTGTACAATAAAAAACTCCTGGATCACTAAGGCCAACTTTCGTCCCTGCTCGACGGGTGGGTCTTGCAGTCAAGCTCCCTTCTGCCTTTGTACTCGAGGGCCAATCTTCTTCCGACCCAAGGAAACCTTTGCACTCCTCCATTACCTTTTGGGAGACCTACACCCCATAGAACTGTCTACCTGAGACTGTCCCTTGGCCCGTAAGTCCTGAAACAAGGTTAGAATTCTAGCTCTTCCAGAGGGGTAACTCACTGATGGCTCAGGCCTCCTCGGAAAGGGGCCTTTTTCGCCATCCACCTACGCTGCGCAGGAAAAGCCCAAAGCCAATCCGAGGGAACAGTAAAGCTTCATAGGGTCTTTCTGTCCAGGTGCAGGTAGTCCGCATCTTCACACACATGTCTATTTCACTGAGCCTATCACCGAGACAGTGTCCAGATCGCTACGCCTTTCTTGCGGGTCGAAACTTACCCGACAAGGAATTTCGCGACCTTAAGACCGTTATAGTTAAGGTCTCCGTTCACCAAGACTTCACTCGCCGACTCCCCTGTTATCTAGTCACCAACTTCCTTGACCCTCCGGCACTCTGCAGGCGTCAGCCCCCATACGTGGTCTTAAGACTTTGCAGAGACCTGTGTTTTTGGTAACAGTCGCCCGGGCCTGGTCATTTCGACCCCCTTTGTGAGGGGTCACCCCTTCTCCCAATGTTACGGGGCTATTTTGCCATGTTCCATAGAGAAAGTTGTCTCGTGCCCCAAGGTATTCTCTACCTACCTACCTGTGTCGATTTCGGTTACAAGTCACCCCTCCTTTATTATTGAGCGGTCATTTAGCGACCTTAGCTAGTGATCTGGGCTGTTTCCCTCTCGATGATGAAGCTTATCCCCCTTCGTCTCACTAGCCGACCTTGACCCCTGTTATTTGGAGGTCGTATCTAGTATTCAAAGTTTGCCTCGATTTGGTACCGCTCTCGCACCAATACAGTGCTTTACCCTTAGATGTCCAGTCAACTGCTGCGTTTCAACGCATTTCGGGGAGAACCAGCTAGCTCTGGGTTCGAGTGGCATTTCACCCCTAACCACAACTTATCCGCTGATTCTTCAACATCAGTCGGTTCGGACCTCCATTTAGTTTCACCCAAGCTTCATCCTGGTCATGGATAGATCACCTAGGTTCCGGTCCATAAGCAGTAACAATTGCCCTATGAACACTCACTTTTACTACGGCTCCGGTGGGTTCCCTTAACCAAGCCACTGCCTATGAGTAGCCGGCTCATTCTTCAACATGCACGTGGTCAGAGCCTGTCTCCTCCAACTGCTTTAGAGCTTACGGTTTCATGTTCTATTTCACTCCCCGATGGCGGTTCTTTCAACCTTCCCTTATGGTACTAGTTCACTATCGGTCACCTAGAAGTAGCCTTGCAAGGTGGTCGTCACTGATTCACAAGGGATTCCACGTGCCCCGTGCTACTCGGGTCAGAGCGTAAGCTAGTGATGCTTTCGGCTACTGGACTTTCACCATCTAGAATACCGCACTCCACATATTCGCCTAGCATTACGACGCTTGGATTGCTCTCCCACAACCCCGTTTTCACAGTTTAGGCTGCTCCCATTTCGCTCGCCGTTACTACAAAAATCGATTTTGCTTTCTTTTCCTCTGGCTACTAAGAAGTTTCAGTTCGCCAGGTTGTCCCTTGCGTGCCCATGGATTCAGCAGAAGTTTGAAAGGTTGCCCTGTTTGAGAATCTCCGGATCTTGGCTTATTTTCAACTCCCCGAAGCATTTGATCGATTAATACGCCCTTCCTCGTCTCTGGGTGCCTACGTATCCACCGTAAGCCTTTCCTCTTTTTAACCTCGCCCTTAACTTTAAGGTTATGCCATCTAAGGTGCTGCTAAATATAATTGGAAGGATTTGATCAACGTCTATGAATGATAAATCATAGATCGAACGGCCGAATCGGAAAAATTTGGTGTTATCATATAGCTTTGTATCAGCTAAGTTCACGAGTTGGTGATAAGCGGACTCGAACCACTGACATCCGCCACAGGGTAAACCACACTTTTCTCAGGCCCCCGACTGACTGATTCTACCATAGGCAATAACTCCCCCCCGAACACAGCTTACAACTTCGATCGTACTGTGCTCTCCAAAGAGCCACTCTTCTCAAAATCTCAAAAAAAGGTGGTAAGTTGGAATCCAATTCGAATTAAGGATTCTTGTGGTTACGGAGGATCCAGCTACAAGAGAACCAGGAATAGAGAGCCTTCCCCCCTTTTCCGACCGATTCCTTAGTCTTAAGGATGCTGGTTTTAAGGTTTTAAGAATGTGTGATTGCGCTTCTCCGACCCTTACTGCCCAACCTGGGAGCGGACAGCTAATGCGTTCCACGTATTGAATTGAACACGGTTCTATGGTC
The DNA here is from genome assembly GCF_026212465.1 of Amaranthus tricolor. NCBI lineage: Eukaryota > Viridiplantae > Streptophyta > Magnoliopsida > Caryophyllales > Amaranthaceae > Amaranthus > Amaranthus tricolor. The sequence continues at coordinate 11,415,107 of NC_080054.1, forward strand.
GGATGCCGAAGGCGTTCTTGGGGTGATCACGTAATTCCTACGGGGTGGAGACAATGGGGTCGGTCCATGGATTTTCCTTCCTTTTGTCGCATTTTTCTCAAAGGGTTGAAGGGAGTTAGTGCATCAAACTGTTCGCAAGGGACAACTTGATCCTCTTCCCCAGGATCCAAGATTAGGGAACACTAGGAGAGCCGCCGACTCCAACTACTGTCCATCTATGATCCATACTAGATTTGACCAACTACCCATCCTACCTCTTCTACGTTCTTGATAGCCCATCTTTTTTTTTGTCTCAGTAGAGTCTTTCAGTGGCATGTTTCGGTCCTCTTCCCCATTACTTAGAAAAATTGAGCTACCGGTTCAGGTACAAGATACTATCATTATTTCCTGGACAATTAGACATCCAACCTGTAATCGCAACGACCCAATTGCAAGAGCGGCGCTCTACCAACTAAGTTATAGCCCCTCGAGCCAAGTGGAGCATGCGTGAAGGAGTTAGACACTTCTTCGATTCTTATTCTTTTACCTGGCGCAGCTGGGCCATCCTGGACTTGAACCAGAGACCTTGCCCGTGAAGTAAATCATCGCTCCTACGGTCCAATCAATTTGGAGGGAATAAATAGATTCCATTTCGGGACCGATTCATCCTTCTCGAATGCAGCATACAACTCTCCGTTGTACTGCGCTCTCTAAGTGTGCTTGTTCTCCCCTTCTTCCTTCTTACCATGGCAAGTCTTTGTGAAATAACTTCGATGAGAACAATAAAGAAGGCATTAAGAGACCCTCCTGGCCCAACCCTAGACACTCTAAGATCCTTTTTCAAACCCGCTCCCATTTCGAATAAAGAGATAGATAAATAGACACATCCCATTCCACTGATCGGGGGGCGCTCGTAGTGACTGAGGGGGTCGAAGACCAAGAAGTGAGTTATTTATAACAATAATTCTTACGGCTAGATCCAATCTCCTGGTCCCTGCGGAAAGGAAAAAGAATTTCACGTTCATCCTTTTGGGAAGGGAAGATTAGGGAAATCCTATTAATTGCAGTATTCTCCAAACCTCTAGGAAAGCATGAAAAAAAAGGCTCGAATGGTACGATCCTTCCGTCACCCCAGAATGAATGAAAGGGGTGATCTCGTAGTTCTTGGTCTGTGAAGATGCGTTGTTAGGTGCTTCATTTCCATTGAGGCCGAACCTAAACGTGTGCTCAAGAGATAGCTGTCCATACACTGATAAGGGATGTATGGATTCTCGAGAAGCAAGGAGCCGTAGTTGTCCCCCCTCGGACCGCCCGGATCCCATGAGTGAATC
>NC_080054.1:11423916-11463916 GCF_026212465.1 Amaranthus tricolor
ATTATTTATTGGTATGCGACGTTCGCTGACGTGTGCTTTTGGTCTTAACGACCCTGCGATGATGTTGTGTCCTATCTGGGCAATGACTAGCAGTAAGTTAAGTTGCAGGTCTGGGGAGTGAGGATTGTCCCTTGAAGAAATAAATTATTAGGGTAGAAAAGTCTTAATAAGATCTTAAAAATTTAGTTTAAAGAACATTTGGTTTTTATGAGGCGACTTTCGTTCTCAAGTTGTAATAAGTAGATTTAACTTTTCGTTCTTATCCGCTGCTAAGAATTTCTTATTATCTAGTAGATCTTAATAACGCTAATAGAACTCGATCCGCACGTTTTCCTTAACTTCAAAACCGTTTTAAACTGTTTTCTAACATCCCGGTTTGACTCGGATTATAGTTGTCTCGTTTTTAAAAGGTCATTTTCTCTTTTCGTACGACCCGAGTTATTCCGAGATGTTACATCTTCAGTAAATGTCTTGGTAGAAGATATAATTTCTTGGAACTCTAGTTTATTAGTTTTTACATAAGTACGTAATTCAACAATAAATTTCCATACTTGCTCAAGTTCTAATGAATCAAGATAATCATTCGTTCCGGTATATATAGTCAATACCTGTTCTTCGACCTTAAGAAGAGCTGATTTGGGTTGTTTCAGTAATTCACGTAATCGTTGCCCTCTTGCCAACTGATTCTGAGTAGCTTTATCAAGATCAGAAGCAAATTGGGCAAAGGCTTCTAATTCTGCAAATTGGGCCAGTTCTAGTTTTAATTTACCAGCTACTTGTTTCATAGCTTTAATTTGACCTACGGACCCCACCCTAGAAATAGAAATCCCCACATTAATTGCTGGTCTGATTCCAGCATTGAATAGATCAGCGGATAAGAATATTTCTCCATCTGTAATGGAAATTACATTAATAGGAATATAAGTCGAAACATCTCCTGATTGGATCTCGACTCTTGGTAAAGCAGTCATACTTCCTTCACCTAAACGAGAACTTAATTTAGCGGCAATTTCCAAAAGTCGTGAATGCAAATTAAAAACATCTCCTGGATAAGCTTCACGACCAAGCGGTCTTCGTAATAGAAAAGACATTTGGCGATAGGCTTGTGCTTGTTTCGAAAGATCGTCATAAATGATTAAAGTGTGTCGTTCACGGTACATAAAATATTCCGCCAGCGCCGCTCCGGTATAAGGAGCCAGATACTGTAATGTAGCGAGGGAATCCGCTGTTTCGGCTACCACAATACTGTACTCCATTGTTCCCCTTTCCTACAAGGTAGTAACTACCTGCGCCATAGAAGATGCTTTTTTCAACCCATAGCTACATACACACATATTACATTTTGTCCTTGTTGATTAAGAATAGTATCTATGGCTACTGCTGTTTTACCAGTTTGTCTATCCCCAATAATTATTTCTCGCTGGCCACGTGCTACAGGGATCATTGAATCAATAGCAATAAGTCCGGTTTGAAAAGGCTCATATACAGAACGTCTTGAAATAATACCGGGAGCGGGAGATTCAATTAACCGATATTTAGAAGCCGAAATTGAGTAATTCTTCTTGTTACTTTTACAGAATTTCCTTCTTGGATCAGCAAACCATCACCCATTAATACAACACCAACATTATTGGATTTCAAATTCAAAGCAATTCCTATTGACCCCTCTTGAAATTCTACTAATTCACCTGCCATTACTTTATCAAGACCGTGAATACGAGAAATGTTATCACCTACTTGAATTACGGTACCGGTATTTACAACCTTTACTTCTCGATTATATTGTTCAATACGTTCACGTATAATATTGCTAATTTCTTTTGCTCGAATGGTTACCATGAGTCTTTCTTAATTATTTATTTCTTTCTTTTTTTATTGGAAACAAAAAAATAATAACTACAATCGATAGAAGGACTAATTGGTTATTTCGTTCATCGCACGAAACATGCCAATATTAGCATTGATGGTCCGTAAATCTAAATCGTTGTTTAAACAACTATTCAGAGTTCCTAGAGATCCTTGTAAGGCTTATTGGAAAACCCGTTGTCGAACTTGATTAATCGCTTTTGGTTGTGTCAAATTGAATGGTCTCATTTTTGTAAGTTTCTAATTGTTCTAAAGTTTTATTTTATTTTTTCGCGTTCTATTTCAGAATATCCATTCACTCGAAACAGATCCGCTTCCATTTTGACTTTTTCTAAGCGAGCCCTGACTTTTTCAAGCTGTTCAATAGCTTTTCCGCGTAGTTCTTTTGAATTTCGAATAGTACTCAAGATTCTCTATTTTCGATCATCTAATAAATCATTTAATGAAAGTAGATTATCTTTCCATTCATTTCAAAACGTTCATGATCCCTTCCCGAACCAAACTTGAATCTTTCAATTCATTTGGCTCTCATGCTCAATTACTTCAATTATTTCTGACAAATTTCCATACCTTTTTTGAATGTAACGAACCCATCCTCTCTTCTCTGGTCATGTTCCACAAAAAATGGAAACAAATCACTAATCAAGACTAGAATATTTGGAGGACTCTTCTGACCCAAAAAAAAAAGTAGAAATATATTTATATATTTTAAGTATTAAATATAAGTATTAAGTAATTGTCAGCAAAGTTTTTTTTTTCTTCAAATCCAATTTTTTTTTTTACTTTATACGTAGGTCGTCGACTCAGCCTTTTGGCATTTATTTACTTAAAATATATTCTTAAGTAAATAAAAAGGTTAAACCTTTTTCCAATACCAATAAAAAAAGAAAAAAGGATTCAACTCTTTTTATCGACATGAGTGTTATATATCGAAAAATTTGAACGATTTTTAATTTAAAATACGTCTCGGTATTAAGTATCAATATAATGGTAGTAAAGAATACCCTGCTGTGCTTTGACTTCAAACAATTTAAGCTTTAACCATGTTAATGGTCCTACATTATTGGTTAATAGAGAATCAAAGTATATTTCCCAACCAATCACGAAATGCTATGGCTCTTACATATGATTTCTTTATTTATTATTGATTCAGAAGTCATTCGTGAAATCATGCACCTTAGAATTTCGCTTTAATTATAAAGACAAAACGAGGTACAGTTGGTTGAATCCAACCTATTTTTGAAATAAACAACCCGCACACACTCCCTTTCCAAAAAAATCAATACACCAAGAACTACACTTAGATTTATTAGATTTGTTGCTAAAATATCGGTATTAAACCAGAAACTCCTGGCGGATGACCAGTGACCCAAGAAAACGTAAGAATCGATTACATTTTTCATATGATCTCCTCTTATAAATAAACTACAAAAATCATTGTATTATTTCACTTTGTTGGTACTTAATAACTATAAAATAAATAAATGAAGTTTTGAAAAATTATTTTTTATTTATTTTATATTGAGATTCCCTAATTTCCAATAAGAATAATACATAATGTTTTGGAATAGAATTCTTAATATTAATTAGGTACTAGGTTTCATGCAAATTGCGAAATACTTTCTTTGTTGCAAGACTTCGCCTTGAAACTTACGAAGGGGAAGGCAGGAAGAAAGTGAGTGTGTAACACCCCAGAATTTTAGACCCCTTAACGAAACCAAAACCGTAAAGGACGGGAGGAAATTCGGGTGTTACATAAAAGAAAAGGAAAGAGAATCTAGGTAAACGTTAAATATTAACTTTTAAAAAGGTGAGTGGAAATTATGGCAGCATCTGCCATAAAACTGTGCGCCTTTGTAGAAAACAAAAGTTAATTAAGAAGTTAATAAAGTAAAGGCACTAACGGTGTAACACCCCGATATTTTTCCCGATATATTATTTTTATTATTATTATTCTTTTTTAGGAAAAAAAAATATATATATATATATTTCTTTTATTATTTATTTTGTTAAGTAGGTTAAATCATGAGACTTTAACTTTTAAGGCAAATAAAATCATTTTAAGTCCAAATCTTTTCCTAATCTATCTTTAATTTCAAAAAAAAAAAAAAATAAATAAATAAAAATAAAAATAAGGGAATATGAATGGTGGCCGGCCATGGGAAGTATTTTGGAAGATTGTAACTTCCATTTTTGGGTTAATGAATGATTATGGCAATAATCATCAATAAAATCTCATAAATTCCTTAATTTATTCTTTCTTTATTCTTTTTCCTTATTCCTTTTCCTTACTCCTTTTCATTTTCAAATTCCTTTGCAAGTAAAGAAAAATACTCTCAAAATCCCTCATATTCTCATGCCTAAGCCTTCTTGATTCATCAATTTGGTTCTTAAAATTTTGGTGTGTTCTTGAGCAATTGTAAGTAATTCTTAACCTAGTTTTATTTTTAAGTTTTAATTTAAATTTCTATGTTTATTTTATGTGTGTGATTTTATAGTTTATGATTTTGTTCATGAATTAAAAATTTATGTGTAGATGTATGATGTTTTTCTATTTAAATTTAATATATGGTTTTAGGGTTTTAGATGTATGATGTTTTTCTATTTAAATTTAATGTATGGTTTTAGGGTTTTAGATTTGTGCACATGTGTGTGAAGAATTGTTTGATGAATGATTGAATTATATATATAAATATATATATACAAAAAAAAATGGTTGTTCATATAAAAAAAATGTGTGTGTATGTGGTGATGGAAATTTATTTTTATTGATTAATAAAAGAGAAGTATAATGTTGGTAGAAGAAAAATGCATGTATATATATATGTGATATGTTTGTGTGTGTACATTGGAGTAAAAAGAATTATTTTTTTTTTTTGAGAAAAATATAAATAATTAATTAAAATTTATTTTTGGATGTGATCATGGAAATTATGTAAATTTTATTGTTTAGATGTATTAGGGAATAAAGCATTGAAATTTTATATTTTTGTGATAAAAAAAAAAATGGAATCCCGTAGGTTTTGAAATAGTGGATAAAATTGTGTTTTTGGAGCATTTTTGGCTTTGAAATTAAGTTAAAAATACTTATACTATGTTATAAGTTTTGAAATTTGGTACCCGGGGGTTTTGACGCCTTCCGGACGCAACGGTGAAGTCGGATTTTCAGTTTGACAGTCTTAAGATGAGTTTCTGGACAGATTGTATAGGCTGTCCAGTTTTGTGTTTATACCATGTTATAGTATGTGATGGATGTTCATGTTGTGTGTAGCATTCTAGGTATGGATGTGATTGTATATGTGTGTTATGTGCGATTTGAGGAAAATGTGTATGTGTGCTTATTTCCCGAATACTATTGAACCTTGTAGGAAGTCGATTCGTGACCGGGAATTGATTAAGACGCTTGCGAGTTGGTTATCTTGCTTAAGGTATGTACACGCAGCGTGGTTCGCATTAGTCCGATGTATTATGTATTAATGATACCCAAAAGTAAGGCATGGGTATACATAACGAATAATGTTATCGTTCGAATCAATAATTTTATTCATTTATATGATAAGTAGAGGTAGTATGTCCTCACTAACTTAAAAGTGGACGTAGTATGACGTCAATCTTTATATATTGTTTTGATAAGTAGAGGTAGTATGACCTCACTAACTTAAAAGTGGACGTAGTATGTCGTCAATTGGTGGAAGAGAATTACTCGCGGCATATGAGGGCTTTATGGGCCACCGCGGGGGTATGCATACTTAACTATAGACACCGAAGTAAGGCGAGTGTCTATGGTAGAGGCTTGCTTAGGGGTTAGCTCCCCCTAATGTATTGTCTCACTTATGGAGTTTGGAGTGTACCGGCAGTATGGCTGGATAGTACTGGCAGTATGGCCGGATAGTACAGCAGTATGGCTGACTAACTTTTACAAGAAAATAAATATACTTAATAAGCATGATCAAGCGTACGGTTCTGTGATTTGTTAACTAATTGATTAAACTTTCTCGTATGTTATTATTTATTGGTATGCGACGTTCGCTGACGTGTGCTTTTGGTCTTAACGACCCTGCGATGATGTTGTGTCCTATCTGGGCAATGACTAGCAGTAAGTCAAGTTGCAGGTCTGGGGAGTGAGGATTGTCCCTTGAAGAAATAAATTATTAGGGTAGAGAGTCTTAATAAGGACTTCAAAATTTAGTTTAAAAAGCATTTGGTTTTGTGAGGCGACTCTCGCTCTCAAGTTGTAATAAGTAGATTCAACTTTTCGTTTCTTATCCGCTGCTAAGTTTTTCTTATCATCCAGTAGTTCTTAATAACGCTAATAGAACTCGATCCGCACGTTTTTCCTTAACTTCAAAACCGTTTTAAACTGTTTCTAACATCCCGGTTTGACTCGGATTACAGTTTATTCTGTTTTTAAAAGATCATTTTCTCTTCTCGTACGACCCGAGTTATTCCGAGATGTTACAACTGGTATCAGAGCGGGAGTTTTATTTAGTGTTATTTATCTATATCGATAGACTAACGTTAAAAAAAAAAAAAAAAAAAAAATTTAATTTGATTAACGAGAGTAAAAGGGGTAGACAATAAGGGGATATGATGTGTTATGCTTTGTGTCTTTAAGCATGATGTCATGGATAACTTGATGTGTGTATGACAGCATTTCTGTGTCTATATCTCTGATGATTTAAATTATCTATCTCTGTCATATCTTAGAAATTGATTGTTTTGCTTTCTTTCCCTGTGAGTCAGGAAGTTCGATTATTATTTTTTTTCTCTCATGGATAAAGGAAAAAGACCGGCCGATGAGGGAATTAATACCCGAGATGAACCCTGGAGAGCTTTAGTTAATGCCCCAGCTTGGGCAGAAATAGAGGCTCAGGGAATTTGGGATAGAAAAGAGGGAGAAAGTGATTTGGATTACGCCCGACGCATGGAAATGATCTTCAAAAAGTCCAAACAGGTGTATGAAGGGATAATGGAAAAGGAAACGAATACATTGATGGGGATGATAGACGAGTTTCACCTAGAGCTTGACAGGAGGGTAAGAGCAGTGCAAACTGAGGGTCGGGACGGAGTTGACGTTCCAGAGTCTAGTGGGGCAAGGAGAGATAATAATGAGGAGGATGTTCACATAGTAGACCCAGACTCAATGCCGTTTATAATCTTCGAGGGGTTGGATTTTGAGAGGGATCCAGAGGAGGATCCAGAAGAGGATCCAGAAGAGGACCCGGAGGAGGAGGACCCCGATGAGGACCCAGAAGAGGAATTTGAGGAGGAATTCGAAGGAAATTTTGATGCGGAGCAGGAAGAATTTATGGAGGAAGATCCTTTAGGAGTGGTAGAAGATCCTGATGAGGGGGAATTAGCTTATAGAGATGGAATGATGAGTGATGATGATAGTGAGCATATTATTTTAGGGGGTTGGCCGGTGAGGCGAGAGGATCTTATGAGCGAGGAGGAGAGTGAAATCATGATGTGGGAAGAGGAACCACCCGAACCAATAATAGTAGAGCTTTCTGATTCTGAAGAGCGACTTTCTATGAGTGATTCCTTATCTGTGGGAACCCCTTCTGATTCCGATAGCGCGTCTAGCGATGACTCTGATGATGCTGATTTTGACCCTGATCAATACATGGAGGATCGGGACCGCATGGATGCGTCACCTTTATTTGCCTGATTGATTTTACTTTATTTGATTATGCATGTGATTGAGTTCGTATGTCTAGTTCATTAGTAGAATAAATTGCGAACAATTTTGTTGATTGGATGATTTGGTTGTTTATCACGAACTTTTGTAGTTTTGAACAATGACTATGTGGGAATTTATACCCAAGTATTCTTTCTAGATTGGAAGTATATGGTTTATTTGTTTTGAATTTGAATCCTGTTTTATTCCGAGATTTTATAAGATAAACATTTGAAAGTAGAATCGATTCAGTGTGGTGTTTATGAAAAAAAAAATAAATAAATAAATAAAAAATAAAATAAAATAAAATAAAGAATAAATCCGATTATAGACTTATTGTTCAACCTTTTTACCTTTAGGGCTACTACCTTGTTTATTTTAGAGCAATAACAGAATGAGTTTTTCCTTAAACCTCAAACGCTATAGAAATGTAATTACACACCTTGTTTGAACCTGATGCAGTATACCTGCCATCATGCCACCCTTTTTGAAAAGGTCCGTGCCAAGAGGAAACTCTGATCGCGTGCTTCGAAACCTAGTCAAGGCCCTAGCTGGCGCAAGGAATCCGAGACCGAAATCCTTGGAAGAAAAGGCTTCGTCAATTAGTAAGAGAATAGCCCAGAGTAAACCCTCGACTTATAGTGGAAAAGGTGAACCTTCTATGTTGGAAAACTGGCTGAGAGAATTTGACAAGCTTTTTAGTGTGGTGAGATGTCCTGCTGAGCTCATGGTTGACCAAGCCGCGTTTTTCCTAGTGGAAGACGCTGACTATTGGTGGACACATAGTAAGATGAGGTTGATATCAGAAAACAACGGTGACTTAAGCTGGGAAGGATTTAAGGGGGCGTTAAGAGACCAATTTTATCCGCCTCATGTTAGGAAGGACAAATCAAATGAGTTTGCTAGATTCGAAATGGGAAACCTAACGGTAGATGAATATTATCAGAAATTTATGGAATACTTGAAGTTTTGCCCTGACGATGTCCCAACTGAGGGAAAGAAAATACAGCGTTTTGAGTTAGGTCTATCGTATGAGATCCAAAAACACATTGAGACTGATAGATATGATACGTTAGACCAGCTATATAAGAGAGCTGCGCAGATTGGGAATGTTATCAGGAAGGAAAAAGAGAAGTTGGGCCATAGCGGAGAAAAGAGAAAAGAACCCGTGTTTCAGAATGATACGAATGCGAGTAATCAAGTCCAAAATCAATTTAAGAAGCACAAACCGTATGGGGGCTTTCAGGAGAAAGGTTTCCATTCTGGTCAAAACATCAAGAATGGGGGAAGTTCGAGACTAGAGGCTAGAATGCAGAAGCCTTTGTATGATCGTAATGGGAAAGAGAGAATCTTCAACTGTAGGAGATGCCAAAAGAACCACCCAGGAAGGGACTGCCGGGGTGCGTTAGTGGACTGTTCTTACTGTGGTAAGCCGGGCCATAGATTGTACGAGTGTTATACTCGCATAGGACAACAAGAGTTGCAAGGGGGAAATCATAGAGGTTTCCAACAACAAAGAATCGCTAACGGACGGGGTAGTAATGATGCTGGTAGGGGGAATCACAATGGTGGAAGTTTTGGCCGAAACTTGGGAGGTGCCTCAAACCCAAGGTTTTCGGGGAATAACTCCGGTCTTCAACAACGACCGGGAAATGCTAGAAACGAGAATTTCTTTTCAAGCCAACGTGGGAATCAAGGAGGTGTTACTACTTCTACCCAGAACGACGGCAGGCTTTCGGCAGTTAACTCGAGGGAGGCAGCGCAAGCGTCGGATGTGGTCATAGGTACGTTCTGTATTAATACAAAATCCGTTAAAGTACTGTTTGATTCTGGTGCATCGTACTCGTTTGTTTCAAAGTCTAGAGTTAAGGACTTAGAATTGGAAAACCCCGAGGAAACATCTTTTTCAGTCTCTACTCCTTCCGGGGAGATATTTCATTGTAATACGTTGTTCCGTGAAGTGCCGGTTAAGATAGGGAAAGTAAAATTTCCAAGTAATTTATTTTCTCTAGAAATGGATGACTTAAATGTAATACTTGGAATGGATTGGCTAAGTAGATATAAAGCGATAATAGATTGTGAAGAACAGTCAGTGACCTTAAGTGGACCTAGGGGGGAGAAGGTTAAATATAGGAGTCTTCCTAAGGGACCGAGGATAAAAATCGTATCATCATTAAAAGTCAAGAAGTTAATCAAGCAAGGGCAACCGTGGTTTCTATGTAGTATAAGTAAAGTAGGGGAGCGGGAATTGCAGCTTGAGAACATTCCAGTGGTCTGTGATTTTAGAGATGTTTTCCCCGAAGAACTCCCTGGTATGCCGCCAAGAAGGGACGTGGATTTCTCGATTGATTTAATCCCTGGGACGGGACCAATTTCAAAAGCTCCTTACCGAATGGCCCCAAGGGAGATGGAAGAATTGAAAATCCAGTTGGAGGAGTTGTTAGAGAAGGGTTATATAAGACCCAGTGTGTCGCCTTGGGGAGCCCCGGTGTTGTTTGTAAGGAAAAAGGACGGAACGATGCGTCTCTGTATTGATTACAGGGAACTTAATAAGGTCACTGTAAAGAATAAGTATCCATTACCACGGATCGATGATCTTTTTGATCAGTTGCAAGGGGCAGGAGTCTTTTCCAAGATTGATCTGCGGTCCGGGTATCATCAGTTACGCATCAAGGAGGAGGATATTAGCAAATCAGCTTTTAGAACCAGATACGGACACTTTGAATTTACAGTGATGCCTTTTGGGTTGACCAATGCACCCGCAGCATTTATGGGGTTGATGAATCGGGTTTTTAACGCGTACCTCGATAAGTGTGTGGTGGTGTTCATTGATGATATTTTGGTATATTCCAAGAGCCAAGAAGAACATCAAGAACATTTAAGGATAGTCTTGCAGATTCTGCGAGAGAATCAGTTGTATGCTAAGTTTTCGAAGTGTGAATTTTGGTTAGAGCAAGTGGCTTTTCTGGGTCACATTGTTTCTAAGGAAGGAATTTCCGTTGATCCAGCAAAAGTAGCAGCTGTTCGGGATTGGTCTACACCTCGGAATGTTACAGATATCCGGAGTTTCTTGGGATTAGCAGGATACTATCGTCGTTTTGTGAAGGACTTTTCTCGCATCGCTCGTCCATTAACAGCCTTGATGAAGAAAGAAAAGAAGTTCGAATGGACTGAGGAGTGTGAGAAGGCATTTCAGTTGTTGAAGGAGAAGTTAACTACAGCCCCTGTGTTGACCTTACCTGATCCATCCTTGGAATACTCTGTCTACAGTGACGCTTCTAAACATGGATTAGGTTGTGTTTTAATGCAAGATAGAAGGGTGGTGGCGTATGCTTCACGTCAACTAAGGACTCATGAGGTGAATTATCCAACACATGACTTGGAGTTAGCTGCTGTGGTTTTCGCATTGAAAATCTGGCGACATTACCTTTATGGTGTCAAATGCAAGGTCTTTACGGATCATAAAAGTTTGCAATTCTTGTTCACTCAATCCGAGTTGAATTTGCGCCAACGACGTTGGTTAGAACTTATCAGTGATTATGATTTAGAGATTTCATATCACGAAGGCCGTGCGAATGTAGTCGCTGATGCTTTGAGTAGGAAATCGAGGCATTCCGTCTCAGCGTTAATAACCTCTGAGGAGTTGTGTAAGGAGTTTGGGAGAATGAACTTGGAGATAATCCAAGAAGGGGAATTGGAAGCCAGGTTGAGTGCCTTGTCTATTCAACCTACCTTTTTCGAAGAGATTATGGCTAAGCAACTGGAAGACCCAAAGTTTATAAAACTTCGGGAGCAGATCAGTGAAGGGAAAGCTGAAGGTTTTACAATTCATGAGGACGGTAGTCTTCGTTTTAAAGGACGGTGGTGTGTGCCGGATGGGTGTGACTCGTTGAAGGAAAAATTGTTGAACGAAGCTCATTATTCTAGATACTCGGTTCATCCTGGTGGAGATAAGATGTATCAGGATTTAAAATGCATGTTTTGGTGGTCTGGTATGAAAAAGAATATTGCTGAATTTGTTTCCAAGTGTTTAACGTGTCAAAAGGTTAAGAGTGAACACCGAAGACCAGCTGGGTTACTGCAACCCCTAGAAGTCCCGGTCTGGAAGTGGGATGACATATCTATGGATTTCGTGTTAGGGTTGCCACGAACTAAGACTGGTAATGATACTCTCTGGGTTATCGTGGATAGGCTTACTAAGTCTGCAAGGTTTATTCCGATGAACTGTAAGTGGGATATGGAACAACTTGCTCGTGCCTATATTCGATACGTTGTTCGATATCACGGAATACCTCGTACTATTGTCTCCGATCGTGATACTCGATACTTGTCACATTTTTGGAAATCATTACAGCAAGCTTTGGGAACCACTCTTCTTCATAGTACGTCTTTTCACCCTATGACGGATGGTCAGACTGAACGTGTCAATCAGATACTAGAAGACATGTTGAGAGCAATAGCCATGGAATGGCAAGGTTCATGGGATGAACATTTGGATTTAGTGGAATTCTCTTATAATAACAGTTATCAGGCAACGATTCAAATGGCTCCGTTTGAAGCACTGTATGGTCGTAAGTGCCGTAGTCCTGTATGTTGGGATGATTTTACTGAATCCGTCACCTTAGGACCTGATATGCTTGTGCAAATGACAGAGAAAGTAAAGTTGATTCGCGATAAAATGAAGGCAGCCCAGGATAGACAAAAATCATACGCCGATCTCCGACGTCGGCCTGATGAGTACGAAGTGGGCGACAAAGTTTTACTTCGTGTGTCTCCGATGAGAGGTGTGGTTCGTTTTGGTGCTCGTGGGAAGTTGAGCCCGCGTTTCATTGGCCCCTATGATATTGTGGAGCGGATTGGGAAGTTAGCTTACCGGTTAGCGTTACCTAATGCGTTGGGTAAGGTTCATGACGTTTTTCATATCTCCCAGTTAAAACGTTATGTTGCGGCTTCTTCGCATGTCTTAGACCCGGAACCGTTAGAACTTGATGAAAGCCTCACCTATGAAGAGCAACCTGTCCAGATTTTAGATAGAAAGGTTCGCAGTACTCGGCGAAAGGATGTTGCAATGGTTAAGGTTTTATGGTCCAATCATCGGTCACAAGAGGCAACTTGGGAAACAGAAGCGTCAATGCGAGAGAAGTATCCGCATCTTTTTCCTCAGGTTAGTAAGTTACGGGGACGTAACTTTTTAAGGGGGTAGGAAGCGGTAGGATTTTTGCGCGCTTTGAGTTACTTTGATCTATTTCTTTTGTTGTGTGCTTGTTTTATCGTTCTTTTTTATGTGTGATTGTGCGTGTTTTGTGTTTGTACGTTGTGGTTTTGGGGTCAAAACCTTTTTAAGGGGGGTAGTCTGTAACACCCCGATATTTTTCCCGATATATTATTTTTATTATTATTATTCTTTTTTAGGAAAAAAATATATATATATATATATTTCTTTTATTATTTATTTTGTTAAGTAGGTTAAATCATGAGACTTTAACTTTTAAGGCAAATAAAATCATTTTAAGTCCAAATCTTTTCCTAATCTATCTTTAATTTCAAAAAAAAAAAAATAAATAAATAAATAAATAAATAAAAATAAAAATAAGGGAATATGAATGGTGGCCGGCCATGGGAAGTATTTTGGAAGATTGTAACTTCCATTTTTGGGTTAATGAATGATTATGGCAATAATCATCAATAAAATCTCATAAATTCCTTAATTTATTCTTTCTTTATTCTTTTTCCTTATTCCTTTTCCTTACTCCTTTTCATTTTCAAATTCCTTTGCAAGTAAAGAAAAATACTCTCAAAATCCCTCATATTCTCATGCCTAAGCCTTCTTGATTCATCAATTTGGTTCTTAAAATTTTGGTGTGTTCTTGAGCAATTGTAAGTAATTCTTAACCTAGTTTTATTTTTAAGTTTTAATTTAAATTTCTATGTTTATTTTATGTGTGTGATTTTATAGTTTATGATTTTGTTCATGAATTAAAAATTTATGTGTAGATGTATGATGTTTTTCTATTTAAATTTAATATATGGTTTTAGGGTTTTAGATGTATGATGTTTTTCTATTTAAATTTAATGTATGGTTTTAGGGTTTTAGATTTGTGCACATGTGTGTGAAGAATTGTTTGATGAATGATTGAATTATATATATAAATATATATATACAAAAAAAAATGGTTGTTCATATAAAAAAAATGTGTGTGTATGTGGTGATGGAAATTTATTTTTATTGATTAATAAAAGAGAAGTATAATGTTGGTAGAAGAAAAATGCATGTATATATATATGTGATGTGTTTGTGTGTGTACATTGGAGTAAAAAGAATTATTTTTTTTTTTTGAGAAAAATATAAATAATTAATTAAAATTTATTTTTGGATGTGATCATGGAAATTATGTAAATTTTATTGTTTAGATGTATTAGGGAATAAAGCATTGAAATTTTATATTTTTGTGATAAAAAAAAAATGGAATCCCGTAGGTTTTGAAATAGTGGAAAAAATTGTGTTTTTGGAGCATTTTTGGCTTTGAAATTAAGTTAAAAATACTTATACTATGTTATAAGTTTTGAAATTTGGTACCCGGGGGTTTTGACGCCTTCCGGACGCAACGGTGAAGTCGGATTTTCAGTTTGACAGTTTTAAGATGAGTTTCTGGACAGATTGTATAGGCTGTCCAGTTTTGTGTTTATACCATGTTATAGTATGTGATGGATGTTCATGTTGTGTGTAGCATTCTAGGTATGGATGTGATTGTATATGTGTGTTATGTGCGATTTGAGGAAAATGTGTATGTGTGCTTATTTCCCGAATACGATTGAACCTTGTAGGAAGTCGATTCGTGACCGGGAATTGATTAAGACGCTTGCGAGTTGGTTATCTTGCTTAAGGTATGTACACGCAGCGTGGTTCGCATTAGTCCGATGTATTATGTATTAATGATACCCAAAAGTAAGGCATGGGTATACATAACGAATAATGTTATCGTTCGAATCAATAATTTTATTCATTTATATGATAAGTAGAGGTAGTATGTCCTCACTAACTTAAAAGTGGACGTAGTATGACGTCAATCTTTATATATTGTTTTGATAAGTAGAGGTAGTATGACCTCACTAACTTAAAAGTGGACGTAGTATGTCGTCAATTGGTGGAAGAGAATTACTCGCGGCATATGAGGGCTTTATGGGCCACCGCGGGGGTATGCATACTTAACTATAGACACCGAAGTAAGGCGAGTGTCTATGGTAGAGGCTTGCTTAGGGGTTAGCTCCCCCTAATGTATTGTCTCACTTATGGAGTTTGGAGTGTACCGGCAGTATGGCTGGATAGTACTGGCAGTATGGCCGGATAGTACAGCAGTATGGCTGACTAACTTTTACAAGAAAATAAATATACTTAATAAGCATGATCAAGCGTACGGTTCTGTGATTTGTTAACTAATTGATTAAACTTTCTCGTATGTTATTATTTATTGGTATGCGACGTTCGCTGACGTGTGCTTTTGGTCTTAACGACCCTGCGATGATGTTGTGTCCTATCTGGGCAATGACTAGCAGTAAGTCAAGTTGCAGGTCTGGGGAGTGAGGATTGTCCCTTGAAGAAATAAATTATTAGGGTAGAGAGTCTTAATAAGGACTTCAAAATTTAGTTTAAAAAGCATTTGGTTTTGTGAGGCGACTCTCGCTCTCAAGTTGTAATAAGTAGATTCAACTTTTCGTTTCTTATCCGCTGCTAAGTTTTTCTTATCATCCAGTAGTTCTTAATAACGCTAATAGAACTCGATCCGCACGTTTTTCCTTAACTTCAAAACCGTTTTAAACTGTTTCTAACATCCCGGTTTGACTCGGATTACAGTTTATTCTGTTTTTAAAAGATCATTTTCTCTTCTCGTACGACCCGAGTTATTCCGAGATGTTACAAACGGCCTATCAAAACTATGTCACGGCGGAATGATTCGTCGCCGGCTTCTCAAATCAACATGCCAAACCTGGATCGTGGTTCCAATGTCGATGTTTGCGTTTTAAAAGAGACTTAACTCCTTAAAACCATACAGAATTATAAACTACACAGCGAAAATACAAATATACGAGGGAGGAAACAAAGCCTCGTAACAAAACATATACAACCAAAGTTTACAAAAGATAACAAGAGCTACAAAATCGGAAGATGGCGACATGACACAGGTTATGCTTCGCCCTCATCACTCTCCCCAAATGAATTCTAATGCAAAAGAAGCTCCAGTACCTGCTACGCCAGTCTATAATCCTCCTGCTGCTCAACATTAGACCGAAGGCCAATGTGTCATAGCAGGACAATCATAGAAAGTCATCAACAATCAAACATAAACACAAACACGTACACGTCAGTAACTAACATCAAATATAATAAGGCCAACTACTAGATAGCATTATATCATAAAACAACATAAGATGATTTCATAAAACGCAAGCACATATAGTAATCGTTTATCGGCCACTTATACTTCTTAATTTCATTACGTGCTTTCCAACCCGAACCATGTGCTCTTGGGGTAGAATGCAGGTCTTCACGCTCCTCTTTTCAAACATAAACTCTTGCAAAACACGTATAGTATCAACTCGACCAAGGCATTAACAGAATACCTAACACATGACCTTATAGAGCTTGTCTATCTTAAGGTAAGTGTGATCATAGTCTGTAATACCCTTGAGGTAATTTAACTTAGGCACACTTCTCACCAGCATAAACTATTCTATCAATAAGTAGATGTTCTATGAATGAGTAAACGTTCTATCAAAAAGTGAACTTTCTATCAATGTGTAAGCCTCCAGCTGACCCTCTCGGGTCCTACCTTCGGGAAAAACTAACACACTTGGGTACTAAACCAGTGAAGAGGCCACCATATTGGGGTTTGTAAGGCCCGCATGGTAACACCTCGGTCAAGGGGCGTTATCGGCCATCCGGCGCCCAATGACCCAAGCATGCTCATACCCCCCTTACGGTGGTCCCGTCGAACCTCACCTAGGGGACTAATAAAACAACCGGACATAATCCAGTTAAGTCACGCCAGCTAATCATAATCTAGTACCTTATCAGATGGGAATAACTTCCACTCTCAACTATTAATGTGCGCCCTGGGATACCAGCGCGCCAAAACCCACTGAGCCACTCAATAGAATATGAAATTCACCTATAAAGAAGTCATTCTAACTCCAATTAGGCATAATCTAATTCTTACATAAATAAGGGGGGGTGATCCCCGCCTCCTACTAACACTTTCATTCTCTATAACTATTCTAAGCGCAAGAATTTCATAGTCGACGGCGTTTCATATAAGGCGTACTCGCTAGTATCTCAGTTTTGATGCAGTGCATATTATTACAATGAACAATAATGTCTGAAATAAAAATTGCATTTAAGAGTTCGTTACTGCGTGTACGTACCTGTAAGCGTCACTGCACGATCAAAAGTCACAAAATCACCCAACTAAGGCTCTACTTTCCTCTTACGAGATGGGCACCTATATAAGTTATGAGTAGAACTAATAAGTTCCATTAACTACTTTGACATACCAAACTAAATACCAAATTAATCGCTATCACCCATTCAACATGAGTTTTCGATTACTCTAGCACGCACACAACTCATTCAATACAAGTCAAAATCATTAAGTCAACACAACATAAGTCTTTCCGTCAATTTAAAGTAGAAGTATGTGTGAATAGTTTCTTTACATTAATTAATTTTGAGCATATCAGCTCGCGTTACCCAAAAATAACTAATCACAACTAAATCTTACAATTTTAATATAACATTAATATAGCGATGAGGCAAATCTTAGAGTTATCGTATCACGATATCATTTGTTACATTCTCCAAAGCTATTAAGAATTATAGTCAAAACAACATGAAAATTTACTTAAGCAACCATCGACGATAAGTTGACATTATGCTCTTGGCTTACTAATATCATGTATCTATAACTTCAATAACAACCTCATAAGGGTATTTGTAATTCACAACAATCAAACCACAACAATTAGTAACTATTATTCCCAATTTAATCAATCAAAATCACTTTCATAGTCAACTAAAATCATCACCATTACTAATTATTCACAATAATAACCAATTGACCAAATCTCAAACAACTTTTAAAGTTATTTAATCAATCATCACCAACATATAACACAAAACACACATCATTGGTAATTTCATCTCTAAATCCAAGCCCTAATCGTTTCGTGTTCAAAGATAACATATTAATTTACTACCCATACTAAGACTCAAAGAAACTAATACAAAATCAACACACAACCCATAATTTCAAATCAACCTTCAAACCCTAAATCATGAACATGTTTAATTCATCAAACACTCTTACCCACAAAAGATTCAATGAAAATAATACGTTCAACACTTTTCATTCACATTTCAAAATCCCCATTCATAAGTACATTAAATCATTAATCAAATTCTTGCCCATAACAAGATTCAATGACAATCATACAAAAATCAGTACCAAACTCATAAACTTTGTTAAAATTGCAATTAGAAACAAGTAAAAGAAAATCAAAACAATGGAAAAAGAAGTGGCTTACAATGGTGGGACTAGAACAAGAGGTGAAACTATAGTTAATTATTGTAGTGATGGGGTCGTATATGGAGCTCGGTGACGGTGGGGAAGCCGAAACAGCCGCCGCTGCTGTCAGGGGAAGCAAATGCAGCAGCTGCTGCCCTTGGAGGGAGGAATTGGGCCGGCAGCTGGTGGCTGTCGTGGGGAAGAGAAAACGCTGCTGGTTGCTGCTGCTAGGCGGCCTGCTGCGGTGGTTCTCAAGGGCTGTAGATGGATCGTGAGGGAGAGGGGAGTGAGAGAAAGAGAGATAAGAGAAGAAGGAATGGGAGAAAGAGGAAGGAGGACGGCGTGATTGAGTGAGGGAGGGAGTAATACCCCCTTAAACCCTAACTCATCCTATTTATTTAATTTACACACTTATTTATTTATTTTTTTACCTAGGTTTATCTTCTTGCGAGGCCCAACTAAGAAACTCACCTTCGTGTGCTCACACATTTCAATAAAATAATTATTTTGATTCAAACCTCTTTATTTAGAAGTCGTAATTGTAATTTTAATATAAATATATGTTAATATTTAAATTCATATACGAAAGGAATTTATTAAAACTACTTCAAAATTAATTTAATATAATTATAAAATACCCAAAAGTCATTAAAATATTAATTAATGACGTCAGAGAATCTCGGGGTGTTACAGACTACCCCCCTTAAAAGGAGTTTCGTCCCCGAAACTAGAGTAATAAGAGTACAATTCCTGAAAATTGTATTTCTAATAACTCATGAAGGTGTTTTAATGATTTTAAGCTCCATAATTGACTCAAGGATCGTGACTTTATTGACACTATTAACAAAAGGATACTCAATCTATTAGAATATTCATACATATCGCATTTCGAGTATTATAATCACCTAAATTAAATCAACACCCAATCAAAACATGTGAAGAAAAATCATACAATTGACTCAACATGATCAATCAGAAGCATGCAAATATCACACCAATTGATTCACATAATCAATCAATGCATGTAGATATCACACAGATAGGTTCAAACAATCAATCAAAAGCATGTCAGTTTGTAATAGGTTGTTATCATAGACGCGAAAATGCGTGAAAACGCAGGAGAAAATGCGTGTAAATGCGCGAAATTCTATCGCATTGTACCCCCCTTAAAACTTAGTTACGACCCCGTAACTCACTAACCTCGAAACATATGCAAGGATAGTGTGGTTAGACCATGGAACTCTAATTATTTCATTTCTTCGATCTCAGTACTACACACCCTAGTATCTAGATCTCAATATGTTCTCTTAGTAAGACAACTCTCCTCAATGTTTACAAAAGTAACAGATCTAGCAGATGTGGCTTTTAAAAAGTGTATCACTTGAACTCGTAACAACACGAAATGTCCTGTTATCTAATGTAATTCTTCAAACAACCTTTCCACTTCTACGTGACCACCTAAGGTCGTACTTTCTGATAATCTTGAAATGTATCGAAGGTTTAACTATTATAATTTAAACCAGGAATGGGGGTAAAATATCATAACATCAAAGTCCTAAAAGTAAAGTGCACGAAGTTGCTCAACACTTAACTCATATTACAATTAGACACCCTAGGCCTGAGGGTACTTGAATCTTACAAAACTGGTTGGTTATCAACTCCCAAATCGATTCACCGCTAACTTTAATTATCATAACATAATCCTGACCTTTTACTTACATGAAATCCTCTTTTCATTAATCATATATGATCAAATCATTTTATAACATTTCAAATCATTCATCATGACTTGATTAGTAGATTAACAACTCAAATTAATAACTCAGAACATAATACATGTTTCAAGTATATAATCAAATATATATAACACATTTTAGCAAATTACTGTAGCTAATAATTATACATTCACAGCCATATTACTAATACACATATTGTAATTGTTCAATAATAACATCCTTTATCCATCATAATATCAAATCATAATTACGACAATATGAGGATGATTTAGAATCATGAAGACATTTTTTTCAGCTATTCACTTACCATACAACTAGATATGTTGAAAGTATAGAATTTATATCAATTAAGATCACGAAATCATATATGACTAAAGTAATGCATCATGTACATATATAACGACGGTACTAATGGTACTAACAGGGTAATAGTAACAGTAATGATCAACAAAGATGACATTTTATGTATACATAAAAATATGCATGATGAAAAATAACTGATGAACACACCTACATCACCGCAATTTCCAATATCAATAGCAAAGCAGTCATGTATCATACAGTTTGATAAAGTTGTGATACCAACACTAATTTCACAATACCCAATCTATATCATAACATTTCCATAACAGTACTACCTCTAACTATAAGACCGTTATCGCAACCATATGACCGCTACTTTAACAATCCTAACACTATACTAAAGTACAACACAAAGCCAACAAAATAACGCAACACTTGAAATTATGCATTACAATTATTCCTTCGCAAACAAGTGGGAGTCAATCACCCTTCGACCTAAAATGCGAAACATAGAACTAACAACTATAACATAATCGTTTGTATTAAAAAGTGTCAAAATTTCAAAACTCTTTTCATCAAATGCTTATTATGATCCCAATGATTTAGTAACATCAAATTAAAACTCTTCTTAACACAAGTGCGAATATTATTTAACTCTCTTAACGCGTAATAATGATTGTGTACAATAATCGTTTAAGACATAATTCATTATCTCGATTCATTTCTCAAATTATGATTATTCGCATACTCATTGTCGTTTCTTCAAATGTTTAGGTTTAAAACACCTCATGACTTTTATTAGGACCACATTATCTTTAGTAACTCTCCAAATTAATTTATCACGTATCACATCAATCATTATTAAAACAATAACTTGCGTAAATTCAGCTTCATTTAGAATCTCATCTAAGTCTTATCATTTCAGTACACTGGCAGGACTATTAAATTGGTGATCAATGAGATACTCAAAAACACTTAAAACATTTAACTGTATCATACATGCACAAAGACGCTTATTCCACCTTATCATCAGATTATTCTATCCTTATGTCTTGTAACTACCCAGAAGGCCATGAGGAAAAACAAATTATAATATCGCTAATTCATTTTCTTTTTTAATTTCAAATATCATTTTATCCAGCTAACGCTTTAAAACCGTCACGATTCTTCTTCACATAAACTTCAATATCCTATCGATATCCTTCGTAAATTCATACTAATTAATAATTCCACAATTAAGTTCTTATCACCACTTTGACCTATAATTATCATTAACAACATTCAAATCCAAATTCTCACCACTACCTATACACCATCAAGACACTACGAATGCATTTCCACAAATTGTTTCACAAGTATCTGGTATTATATCTAAGAGTATCAATCTATTCAATTATTGACCATTATCATAACTTTTCACAACTCTTAGTTCCTAACAATAATTCAGCAGCTAAATATACATATCCAACAGCTAGTCTCAATCAACAAAACTCATCTAATTTAGGAATCCCATAATGGTTTTAGGACACCTCTTACTAAAACAGGCATAACTCACTCATACGGAAACCAAATGAGACGATTTAAGTGGCTACGCGTCCATTATTCAGAGCTCTACTATTCTTATTTAGACACTAAAACCCAGAAACAATTAGAACGATCCCAAAATAGCCAAAACAGAAGGTTCGTTATGGATTTTTAAGACAGCCTGCTAGTATTTCACTATTTTGAACATATCTGTCTCATATAAACTCATTTTGGAGCGATTCAAGTGCCCACATGATCGCGACTCGAAGCTCCACAAATCTCATGCAGACACCAAAACCCCAAAACGACTCTAACTATTTCAAAAACAGCAACACAAATTCGGACAGAACAAAACGGAACCTCATTGTCGATTTTTATGAGAGTCTACTAGAATTTTGGACATAACTTCCTCATACGAACTCATCTCGGGGTGATTCAAGTGTCCACACGACCGCGACTCAAAGTTCTACAAATCTCAAGCAGACATAAGAACCCAAAAACAATCAGAACCATCCCAGTGTCTTTTAAGTGATTACAATCTACTAGTAGCTTATCGACATGCATAACCAGCGTCTTTTAAGCGATTACATGTCATGTTCCACGCATCTTAGCTGAGACAACACTTTAGAGACAATTCATACGTTCTGCAGCCGAACAGTTGACCTTGGATGACACCTTACAATACGAGGAGACCCCCCGTTCAGATCCTAGATAGGAAGGCGCGTGATACACGTTGTGGTAGTATAGAGCTTGAGAAGGTGCTATGGTCTAATCAAGTTACCGAAGAAGTCACGTGGGAGGCAGTAGATGCCATGACACGCGATTATCCCTGGTTGTTTGCTTAGGCATTTCTATGTTTATCGCTTTATAGCTATTGTATCTTCTTAGTCTTTGTGAGTTAAGTTCGAGGACGAATTTCATTCTAAGTTGAGAGACATAGCTTTACGATATGTATGTTAGCTAGAGATTGGAATATATGCTGGAGAGTTAGTTCAACTTCGAGGACGAAGTTTATTTCAAGTTGGGAAGAATGTAACATTCGGGAAAATTAATATTTTAGGACGAGTAAGTTTAAGAGAATTATCAGTGCGAGAATGATCCTAAATACACATGATTAAAAAAAAACAAGAAAGAAAGAAGTTGTTTTTTTAAAAGATCTCAAAATTTCAACTTGAAATATATATATACTCGAGTCAAGTATTCTTGAAATTATTTTCCAAAAGATATTATATATACTCGGATAACTGGCAAAAGGAGTTGAGGACCAAACTTATCGAGAATTGCGATGATGTTGTGCAACAATGATTTGATGCAAAGAGTTTAAAAGAAACGTTTTGGGAATATTGAAAGTTATGCATTAATTGTGTGTTAAGATTGAAAATCTATAGAGGAATAAAGAATGTAGAAAAAGTATTTGTGACATGTTCAATTTAATGATACTTGGATGAGAAATTTTAATTAAGGGAAGTTTTAAATGGAAATAAAGGTTAATACAATTAATAGTAACTTAAGGTTATGTTGTAGTAAGATGTTGTAGTAAGTTTGATTGAATGACCTATACGTGTTGAGGATAATGTAAAGTTATGATTGAGAAAGCTTTCAACGGTTTTTAATGAAAGAATGATAACTTTGGGACTCTATAAAAGTTTTATTGATGGTAAAATGTGAATTAAGAAAAATGAAAAGGATCAATTGGAAGTTTAAAGAATACTTAAATTGTGAGAAGTTTGATTTTGTAAGTGAGAAAATGTTTGATTAGTAAAGGTTAAAAAAAAAATTGGGATTGTATGAAACTATTAATGGTAAAACGTGAGTATAATAGAATAATGGTTTAGGAAAAAAAATAAATAAATAAATAAATAAATACGAATTTGAATGTCTAAAGGTTATTGAAGTTATTTCGGATGAATTTGTTATGGAATTTGAAGTTTTAAGCGTTAAATGAAGATTAGGGTTATAAATGTTATAATTCAAAGTAAGTTGACAATGATCGAGTTTTGAGTTATTAAAAGTTGATAGAAAAATGATTGTGGATATCTTTAATGAATATGAGATTCAATAAATGACTTAAGGTTTTCATCTCAAAGTATCTCGAGAGTTATAAGAGTTTTTAATTAAAAATTTAATTATAATAGGGAAACAACAAGTAAGTTGATGATTTAATATCTCAAACTAAGGATATAAAAAGGTTGAAAATGACCAAATATGTAATTAAAGGTATAAAAGATTTTGAAGGAAGGTGGTTGATTTAAAGTACATGTGAACGATCATGTAAAGTAAATCGAGGTTGAAGTTTCAAATTTAAAGGGTTGAAGTAATTCAATTGAGGTTAGTTGTGTTACCAATATGTAATTCATCTTATATGATTGAAAAATTTATAGATATAGTATGTCTTGAATAAAAGTTGGGGAGTAACTAAAGTTTATTTGGTTCTCATTTCACGAAATTTGAGTTGTATGTTATGACTAAGGATGATCAGAAGTGTATGTATAATTTCGGGGACGAAATTATTCTAAGTTGGGGAGAATGAAATGGACTATATTTAATAAAGCTTAATTATAAGTTTATTAAGCTGATTGGGGTTATTAAGTAAGTTAATTAATAATATTATTATTTTGATAATATTGACTCAAGTATTTCATTTGTTAACATTTTCAAGAAAGAGGTATATTTTATTTAATGTATAAAATTCGTATAAAGAATACTTCGATAAAAGTGTATTTTGATTATATTTTATTAATTGATTACTATCTTATCTTTATAAAAATAAATTTAAATAAAGTATTGAAAAATAGATTCCTAAATGAAATCCAATTTCATACTACCCATTTACTTATTTCAAAAATCGTCTATTATACCCTTACAGCATGTCTTATATAAGACTGTTTTACGATAAGACGACTTTAATAGAATTTAACGGGTCAAAGCTAAAAATAAACCCATTTTACCATCTATAAACAGACATACCTCTTCCCTCACATTGAAATTCAATCGACACACTCCTTGCCCTCACATTCAAACCAACACGCCTCACTTCCTCACCCTCTTCCCCACGGCTGTTTCTCCCTCCTCAACAGCCCTTGCTCATTTTCTCCTCCACCAGCAGCTGCCTCCTCCTCCACCAGCAGGCGGCAGCAACTAGCCGTGATCCACCCACCTAGCAGCAACAACTGCTGCTTTGTGCCTCCAAACAGCAACAAGCTGCTGTGATGCTAGCCCCACGCAGCCTTCCTTCACTATCACACACGGTGGGCCGCACCACCATACCAACTCCTTCCTCTTCCTTCAATGGTGATTGAGGTAATCCACAAACTATTCTATTTAAAGTATTAATTTAATGTTTTAAGGTAGTTTGGTATTTGTGGATTCAATTTGGGTCTTTGATTTAAATTTAGGTATCAACTTGAATTTAAGAGGATTATATGGATTCAATTAGTAATTGAGTTGTTTTTAATGTTGATTAGAATTGGTTATTTGGGTTATTTGAGTACCAGTATCAAATTGAGTATTTGGGATTCTGAAATTTCAGTTCATAAACCGAACTTTCTGTTTTGGCCATTTTGGGAATGGTTCATAAACTAACTGTAACAACCCGAGTTACCGTTGACTGGGTAAACAGGGTCATCACTGGGTTCGTTTCCCAAGAAACTGAAATCACACTTCCAAAACTCAAGCAAGGGGTCACAAGCTCTTCAACGTGACTAACTCAGCTAAATCCCAAAGCCAACATCTAACTAATACACAAGATAATCATACAATTCTCTACAAGACCGATATAACCAGCACAACCAAAACAATTGTACATTTATCCAAAAATCTAATACAAAATTACAAATTCCTACGTGCGCAGCTCAATATACATCCTTGGAATGCTATTCAACACCGTTAACCCATCGTTCCCGACCGGTTCCGATCTGTAAATATGCTAAAAGATGGAAACAACAGAGGTAGATTAAACTGAATGAGAAGTAACAATCCAAAACAACAAAACACAATAATTCTAGTCATAGGTTTAAAAGCAACATCAGTTCCCTAGACCTATGTGCGCATAGGGAGTCTAGTTTGAGAGGTGCCCCATAGCTCTAAGGCTATGTCGCTCTCGGGTGAAGCTAGTCAATATCTCAATGACAATTCGCTTCAAAAAACAGGGAGCAGGGAAAAGTGTTCCTCAACTCCGTCAATGACCAGCTCGAAAGCCCGATCCATTGACCATATCATAATATCAGCATAAGTATTCACAACAACATTTGTCTCAACAATATCCAATTCAAAAGAGCTTTAGTAAAAAGTTTATTTTCAAGAAAGTAGTATGGCCAGACCCTTTAAGGGACTGCTACTACTCACTATACATAAAATTGCTATGCCACCATAGTCAACTAATGTACACAACTTTTAATAAGAACATCATGCAATCCAAAGCTTATTTGTCCTTATCGAATGATAACCATCTTACTCCTCAAATCATAAATTTGTTATTTACCTGCACTTCAATATATAACTACATTCAAAATTCCTATTTCATATTTTTGACTCCAACACAAACATTTAGTAAGACAATCCCAAAATAACGAATATACCTTAGATTTTTAGACGAAAAACCCTCCTACCTATCTACCTCACAATATAGCATCTCAAAGCACTACAAATACCTCTTAAGTCTATTAATTCTCTAAGACATATGCAAATTTTCCTCCAGCAAAGGTCTCGCTTTCATGCTGACTTAGTTCCAATTTAGTTTCTCAAAATGATTTGCCGCAAACAAATAATAGTTGTCAAATTCCAAACTTCATTGCACCCAAACTTTCATAAGACACTTCTAATCCTAACTTACCTAAAGTGGTAAACATATTCCTCAATGAAGAACAATAAAACGCCAAGCCTTGGGACTAATTCTACTTTATCCATTATATGAGAATCCAACATACTTCATTTATCTTAACCCAAGGTTTTGAACATAAACTTTCATATTTGCAATGTATTTCCTTAACTTTTCGTGAACCAAAATTTACAACTCTAAAGTAACTTACGTTGAGATCCATACATATGCGGTTGCAACTAATATCATCAATTATACTTAACAAAACCTCAAGTTAACGAATGAAATTCCATCCTTATGTCATATTTGCTCTTCCAACCAGCAAAAGAAACTTTGTTGATTCTAAATGATAATCACACGATTTCCCAATAACTCTAATAAATCTATAAGCTCCAATATCCAAACAAACTATAATATATGACATGGTCTAACAACATTAAAAAAAATCATCGTTTACACCAACATATGAGCACCGTATGCAACTCAATCACTAGGCTTTGAAAATTATGATATGCTCTTATCATAGACTTTTCTATCACGATGGCTTCAACTACTTTGTCTTCACTAACTCTCCTACAACGTCACAGACATTCTCAATGTTCAACTCACTTACAACCGAACACTATCGAGTTTACACAACTATATAACCTTGCTTTCGTGCACTAAACTATAATCATACTCATGGATCGACAAAAAAAAGCTGATAGAAAAGGGCTAGCAACAAGATGAAACGATTCGCAATCTTAGGACATACTATTCTAGCTACTAAAACGATAATTGAGAAGGAACTATGATAAGCAACAAGACATTGGCATCATTAGAAAACAAATTCAAACGTTGCATCGTCGAACTGAATCTTTTTGCCGTCACGATCAATCGTTAAGAGCGTCTTCCCGTTTTACCCCGTAATCGTCACACCTCACGTCCTACATTTCTAAGAAAACAAGACTAACTCAAACACCTTGGTTAATACCACAATCATACTCACTTACGTTCCTATCACTTATCTTAAATATCTAAATCCTCAAGTCACGTTGTTCCTTACTCCCAAGATTGTATACCCGCTAGATAAACTAACCCTAAGGATTAGCCACGGTCGCGGGTTGGCTCTGATACCAACTGTAACAACCCGAGTTATCGTTGACTGGGTAAACAAGGTCATCACTGGGTTCGTTTCCCAAGAAACTGAAATCACACTTCCAAAACTCAAGCAAGGGGTCACAAGCTCTTCAACGTGACTAACTCAGCTAAATCCCAAAGCCAACATCTAACTAATACCCAAGATAATCATATAGTTCTCTACAACACCGATATAACCAGCACAACCAAAACAAATACACATTTATCCAAAAACCTAATACAAAATTACAAATTCCTACGTGCTCAGCTCAATATACATCCTTGGAACGCTATTCAACACCGTTAACCCATCGTTTCCGACCGGTTCCGATCTGTAAATATGCTAAAAGATGGAAACAACAGAGCATCAGATTAAACTGAATGAGAAATAACAATCCAAAACAACAAAACACAATAATTCTAGTCATAGGTTTAAAAGCAACATCAGTTCCCTAGACCTATGTGCGCATAGGGAGTCTAGTTTGAGAGGTGCCCCATAGCTCTAAGGCTATGTCGCTCTCGGGTGAAGCTAGTCAATATCTCAATGACAATTCGCTTCAAAAAACAGGGAGCAGGGAACAGTGTTCCTCAACTCCGTCAATGACCAGCTCGCAAGCCCGATCCATTGACCATATCATAATATCAGCATAAGTATTCACAACAACATTTGTCTCAACAATATCCAATTCAAAAGAGCTTTAGTAAAAAGTTTATTTTCAAGAAAGTAGTCTGGCCAGACCCTTTAAGAGACTGCTACTACTCACCAACAAGACGCTTCAAAGAGCCGTGATCGATTCGCGGCTAACAGCTAGAATTGTTCCTCGATGACGTCGCCTCCTGAAGCACAACAAACATAACATCACAACAAAGCGTTCGATACTACAAACTAGGTTCATATAACTCATTGTATCTCCTCCTATGATCGCATCTTAGTTCCATCTTCGATTCTAATAATTCTAATTTCAAAGATTACGCAAGTTCTAATTCTAACCCCAACATATATAAAAAAAAAATATAACCTTGTTTAAGACTAGCTTATAACCTTGTAACGATCATACGTCTCCACAATTTCCTTTGTATTTCCAATTCAAACACTTCTAGTTCATTTAACTCAAACCAAGAAACTAAACAAGATTAACCAGCTATCCTAAAAGAAGAATACAACTAATTTATTCATTCAACTAATA
This sequence comes from Amaranthus tricolor, assembly GCF_026212465.1. Taxonomy (NCBI): domain Eukaryota; kingdom Viridiplantae; phylum Streptophyta; class Magnoliopsida; order Caryophyllales; family Amaranthaceae; genus Amaranthus; species Amaranthus tricolor. The sequence continues at coordinate 11,452,707 of NC_080054.1, forward strand.
ACTTTCACACGAACCCTGATACTTTCGAGAATAACCAATCATATAAAATCAAGGGCTATACCCAACACTTACAATTACCCAACTATTAAATAAATAGTTACAACAAAGAACTATCCACCACTAGCAAATTCACATGAATCAACTAACATTTAAGAACATCAAGTTTCCATAAACTTTCCACATTCAATATCCTATCGATATCCTAATCTTCGTAAATTCATACTAATTAATAATTCCACAATTAAGTTCTTATCACCACTTTGACCTATAATTATCAGTAACGACATTCAAATCCAAATTCTCACCACTACCTATACACCATCAAGACACTACGAATCCATTCCCACAAATTGTTTCACAAGTATCTGGTATTATATCTAAGAGTATCATTCTATTCAATTATTCACCATTATCATAACTTGTCACAACTCTTAGTTCCTAACAATAATTCAGCAGCTAAATATACATATCCAACAGCTAGTCTCAATCAACAAAACTCATCTAATTTAGGAATCCCGTAATTGTTTTAGGACACCTTCTACTAAAACAGGCATAACTCACTCATACTGAAACCAAATGAGACGATTTAAGTGGCTACGCGTCCATTATTCAGAGCTCTACTATTCTTATTTAGACACTAAAACCCAGAAACAATTAGAACGATCCCAAAATAGCCAAAACAGAAGGTTCGTTATGGATTTTTATGACAGCCTGCTAGTATTTCACTATTTTGAACATATCTCTCTCATATAAACTCATTTTGGAGCGATTGAAGTGCCCACGTGATCGCGACTCGAAGCTCTTAAAATCTCATGCAGACACCAAAACCCCAAAACGACTCTAACTAATTCAAAAACAGCAACACAAATTCGGACAGAACAAAATGGAACCTCATTGTCGATCTTTATGACAGTCTACTAGTATTTTGGACATAACATCCTCATACGAACTCATCTCGGGGTGATTCAAGTGTCCACACGACCGCGACTCAAAGTTCTACAAATCTCAAGCAGACATAAGAACCTAAAAATAATCAGAACCATCCCCAAAATGGCCAAAACAGAAAGTTCGGTTTACGAACTGAAATTTCAGAACCCCAAATACTCAATTTGATACTAGAACTCAAATAACCCAAATAACCAATTCTAATCAACACTAAAAACAACTCAATTACTAATTGAATCCATATAATCATCTTAAATTCAAGTTGATACCTAAATTTAAATCAAAGACCCAAATTCAATCCACAAATACCAAACTACCTTAAAACATTAAATTAATACTTTAAATAGAATAGTTTGTGGATTACCTCAATCACCATTGAAGGAAGAGGAAGGAGTTGGTATGGTGGTGCGGCCCACCGTGTGTGATGGTGAAGGAAGGCTGCGTGGGGCTAGCATCACAGCAGCTTGTTGCTGTTTGGAGGCACAAAGCAGCAGTTATTGCTGCTAGGTGGGTGGATCACGGCTAGTTGCTGCCGCCTGCTACTTGTGGAGGACAGGGAGGTGTCGGTTGCTGCTTGTGGAGGAGGAGGCAGCTGCTAGTGGAGGAGAAAATGAGCAAGGGCTGTTGAGGAGGGAGATACAGCCGTGGGGAAGAGGGTGAGGAAGTGAGGCGTGTTGGTTTGAATGTGAGGGCAAGGAGTGTGTCGATTGAATTTCAATGTGAGGGAAGAGGTATGTCTGTTTATAGATGGTAAAATGGGTTTATTTTTAGCTTTGACCCGTTAAATTCTATTAAAGTCGTCTTATCGTAAAACAGTCTTATATAAGACATGCTGTAAGGGTATAATAGACGATTTATGAAATAAGTAAATGGGTAGTATGAAATTGGATTTCATTTAGGAATCTATTTTTCAATACTTTATTTAAATTTATTTTTATAAAGATAAGATAGTAATCAATTAATAAAATATAATCAAAATACACTTTTATCGAAGTATTCTTTATACGAATTTTATACATTAAATAAAATATACCTCTTTCTTGAAAATGTTAACAAATGAAATACTTGAGTCAATATTATCAAAATAATAATATTATTACTCGAATTAACTTACTTAATAACCCCAATCAGCTTAATAAACTTATAATTAAGCTTTATTAAATATAGTCTATTTCACACAAAGCGTCGAAAATAGGGACCACTGGCTCTGGTAACCACCTGTAACACCCTAGAATTTCCGACCCCTTAACGAAACCAAAACCGTAAACGACGGGAGGAAATTCGGGTGTTACATAAAAGAAAAGGAAAGAGAATCTAGGTAAACGTTAAATATTAACTTTTAAAAAGGTGAGTGGAAATTTTGGCAGCATCTGCATTAAAACTGTGCGCCTTTGTAGAAAACAAAAGTTAATTAAGAAGCTAATAAAGTAAAGGCACTAACGGCCTATCAAAACTATGTCACGGCGGAATGATTCGTCGCCGGCTTCTCAAATCAACATGCCAAACCTGGATCGTGGTTCCAATGTCGACGTTTGCGTTTTAAAAGAGACTTAACTCCTTAAAACCATACAGAATTATAAACTACGCAGCGGAAATACAAATATACGAGGGAGGAAACAAGGCCTCGTAACAAAACATATTCAACCAAAGTTTACAAAAGATAACAAGAGCTACAAAATCGAAAGATGGCGACATGACACAAGTTATGCTTCGCCCTCATCACTCTCCCCAAATGCAATGCAATGCAAAAGAAGCTCCAGTACCTGCTACGCCAGTCTATAATCCTCCTACTGCTCGACATTCGACCAAAGGCCAATGTGTCATAGCAGGACAATCATAGAAAGTCATCAACTATCAAACATAAACACAAACACGTACACGTCAGTAACTAACATCAAATATAATAAGGCCAACTACTAGATAGCATTATATCATAAAACAACATAAGATGATTTCATAAAACGCAAACACGTACACGTCAGTAACTAACATCAAATATAATAAGGCCAACTACTAGATAGCATTATATCAAAAAACAACATAAGATGATTTCATGAAACGCAAGCACAGATAGTAACCGTTTATCGGCCACTTATACTTCTGAATTTCATTACGTGCTTTCCAACCCTAACCATGTGCTCTTGGGTAGAATGTAGGTCTTCACGCTCCTCTTTTCAAACATAAACTCCTGCAAAATACGTATAGTATCAACTCGACCAAGGCATTAACAAAATACCTAACACATGACCTTATAGAGCCTTTCTATCTTAAGGTAAGTGTGATCATAGTCTGTAATACCCTTGAGGTAACTTAACTTAGGCACACTTCTCACCAGCATAAACTATTCTATCAATAAGTACATGTTCTATTAATGAGTAACCGTTCTATCAAAAAGTGAACTTTCTATCAATGTGTAAGCTTTCTATCAAAGAATGAACCTTCTATCATTAAATAATTTTCGATCAATGAATAAATTTTCTATCGCTGAATAACTTTCTATCAGTGGATCTTTCTCTACTTCTTGGCATAGTGACACGGCCAAGGGCGTTATCGGCCATCCGGCGCCCATTGGCAAAGTACGAGCTCATGCCCCCTCCAGCTGGGGTACTAAACTAAAACACTGGGGGTACTAAACCAGTGAAGAGGCCACCATATTGGGGTTTGCAAAGCCCGCATGGTAACACCTCGGCCAAGGGGCGTTATCGGCCATCCTGCGGCCAATGACCCAAGCATGCTCATACCCCCCTTACGGTGGTCCCGTCGAACCTCACCTAGGGGACTAATAAAACAACCGGACATAATCCAGTTAAGTCACGCCAGCTAATCATAATCTAGTACCTTGTCAGATGGGAAGAACTTCCACTCTCAACTATTAATGAGCGCCCTGGGATAGCAGTGCGCCAAAACCCACTGAGCCACTCAATAGAATATGAAATTCACCTTTAAAAGAGTCATTCTAACTCCAATTAGGCATAATCTAATCCTTAAATAAATAAGGGGGGAGTGGTCCCCGCCTCCTACTAACACTTTCATTCTCTATAACTATTCTAAGCGCAAGAATTTCATAGTCGACGGCGTTTCGTATAAGGCGTACTCGCTAGTATCTCAGTTTTGATGCAGTGCATATTATTACAATGAACAATAATGTCTTAAATAAAAATTGCATTTAAGAGTTCGTTACTGCGTGTACGTACATGTAAGCGTCACTGCACGATCAAAAGTCACAAAATCACCCAACTAAGGCTCTACTTTCCTCTTACGAGATGGGCATCAATATAAGTTATGAATTAATAAGTTCCCTTAACTACTTTGACATACCAAACTAAATACCAAATTAACCGCTATCACCCATTCAACATGATTTTTCGATTACTCTAGCACGCACACAACTCATTCAATACACGTCAAAATCATTAACTCAACACAACTTAAGTCTTTCCGTCAATTTAAAGTAGAAGTATGTGTGAATAGTTTCTTTACATTAATTAATTTTGAGCATATCGGCTCGCGTTACCCAAAAATAACTAATCACAACTAAATCTTACAATTTTAATATAACATTAATATAGCGATGAGGCAAATCTTAGAGTTATCGTATCACGATATCATTTGTTACATTCTCCAAAGCTATTAAGAACTATAGTCAAAACAACATGACAATTAACTTAAGCAACCATCGATGATAAGTTGACATTATGCTCTTGGCTTACTAATATCATGTATCTATAACTTCAATAACAGCCTCATAAGGGTATTTGTAATTCACAACAATCAAACCACAACAATTAGTAACTATTATTCCCAATTTAATCAATCAAAATCACTTTCATAGTCAACTAACATCATCACCATTACTAATTATTCACAATAATAACCAATTAACCAAATCTCAAACAACTTTTAAAGTTATTTAATCAATCATCACCAACATATAACACAAAACACACATCATTGGTAATTTCATCTCTAAATACAAGCCCTAATCGTTTCGTGTTCAAAGATAACATATTAATTTACTACCCATACTAAGACTCAAAGAAACTAATACAAAATCAACACACAACCCATAATTTCAAATCAACCTTCAAAACCTAAATCATAAACATGTTTAATTCATCAAACACTCTTACCCACAAAAGATTCAATGAAAATAATACAAGTTCAACACTTTTCATTCACATTTCAAAATCCCCATTCATAAGTACATTAAATCATCAATCAAATTCTTGCCCATAACAAGATTCAATGACAATCATACAAAAATCAGCACCAAACTCATAAACTTTGTTAAAATTGCAATTAGAAACAAGTAAAAGAAAATCAAAACAATGGAATAAGAAGTGGCTTACAATGGTGGGACTAGAACAAGAGGTGAAACTATAGTTAATTATTGTAGTTATGGGGTCGTATATGGAGCTCGGTGACGGTGGGAAAGCCGAAACAGCCGCTGCTGCTGTCAGGGGAAGCAAATGCAGCAGCTCCTGCCCTTGGAGGGAGAAATTGGGCCGGCTGCTGGTGGCTGTCGTGGGGAAGAGAAAACACAACCGGTTGCTGCTGCTAGGCGACCTGCTGCGGTGGTTCTCGTGGGCTGCAGATGGACCGTGAGGGAGAGGAGAGTGACAGAAAGAGAGAAGAGAAAAGAGGGAATGGGAGATGGAGGAAGGTGGACGGCGTGATTGAGTGAGGGAGGGAGTAATACACCCTTAAACCCTAACTCATCCTATCTATTTAATTTACACACTTATTTATTTTTTTGTTTACCTAGGTTCATCTACTTGCGAGGCCCAACTAAGAAACTCACCTTCGTGTGCTCACACATTTCAATAAAATAATTATTTTGATTCAAACCTCTTTATTTAGAAGTCGTAATCGTAATTTTAATATAAATATATGTTAATATTTAAATTCATATACGAAAGGAATTTATTAAAACTACTTCAAAATTAATTTAATATAATTATAAAATACCCAAAAGTCATTAAAATATTAATTAATGACGTCAGAGAATCTTGGGGTGTTACAGAGTGGGTAACACTAATTCTTCATCCTCAAATAAGTCCTTCCCGTGGGTTATTTTCGCAACGAATGAGTAATTGTGTAGGAGCGATATTTTACTATAAATGTGAAAAAGAAACCTGCAAATCTAAGAGTATAAAATTATATGTATTTATCATATTTATTTTTTGAGATTAAACAAAAGGATTCTCAAATAAAAGCGATAATGCTACAACCAATCCATAAATTGTTAAAGCTTCCATAAAAGCTAACTAAGTAATAAAGTACCTCGTATTTTTCCCTCTGCTTCGAGCTGTCTCGCAATACCTTCTACAGCTTCTCCCGCAGCAGTACCTTGACCAACTCCAGGTCCAATAGAAGCAAGCCTTACAGCCAATCCAACAGCAATAACGGAAGCGGCAGAAATCAATGGATTCATGATAAGTTCCTCACACACAGAAAAAAAAAAGAAATATTCATGCAGTCGAAATAACTAAAATAAAAACGCCAAATTGAAATAATAAATAATAATATTATAGAATCATTCGATCACTAGAAAGATTTAATCTTTTATTAGTTCCTATTTGTTGAGTCTTTCTGAATTAATACAACCCAAGTTTTCCATTTATTTTTTCTAATCATTAATCATTCTTCGATCTTTTTCGTTATTTTATTTCTTTATTCATGCAATTCGCAGTCCTAAACAAAATAGAAGAACTTCATTTGGTATCCGAAATTTAAGAAATTTAAGTAGGGCAAATGAAATATCCATTCATATATAACTTGCCAATCTCTAATATAAAATATACATATGTTTCTTCAATAACGTAAATCTGATTCTATTTTTAATTCAATCGGATTTTCTAATCATTCTTCGAACCATCTAATATGCAAGAATTAACTTAAATAGTCATTAGATTCCACATACCTGCGGCACCCCTTCTCTGCTAACCAACGCCTTTTTTTCTTTTTTATTTTACACTTCTCGCTCGAATCTTTCTTTTTTTGTATTCCAGTTAGATTGTATGAATTTTTACATTTATATGTTCTAGATAACATAGATTATCTTGATAGAATATCTTGATACATAGATATATTACCTGGATCTAAACTAAACGATAGACTCTTCCTAACACTAATCAATGATGACCCTCCATGGATTCGCGTATATAGTAAGCAGCTAAAGTTGCAAAAATAAGAGCCTGAATACCACTTGCAAATAAATTCAAGAAACATGACAGGTATAGGAACCACTAAAGGTACCAAAGAAACAAGAACAACTACTACTAATTCATCCGCTAATATATTTCCGAAAAGTCGAAAACTAAGTGATAGAGGTTTTGTGAAATCTTCTAAGATGTTACTGGGTAAATGAATTGGGGTTGGTTGAATGTATTTACCAAAATAACTTAATCCTCTTTTTGTAAGACCCGCATAGAAATAGGCTACTGACGTGAGTAAAGCTAAAGCAACAGTCGTATTTATATCATTGGTGGGTGTGGCTACTTCCCCATGAGGTAATTGTATGATTTTCCTAGGCAAAAGAGCCCCTGACCACTTCGAAACAAAAATAAATAGAAACATAGTCCCAATGAAGGGAACCCAAGGACGATACTCTTCTCCAATTTGATTTTTGCTCACGTCTCGAATGAATTCAAGGACATATTCAAAGAAATTTTGACCGCCAGTCGGAATAGTTTGTGGACTCCGAATAGCTATAGCAGCTGAACCTAATAAGATAGCAATTACAACCCAAGAAGTTATAAGTACTTGGCCATGAATTTGGAAAGCTCCTATTTTCCATTAGAAATGTTGGCCTACTTCCACACCAGATATATCATATAACCCCTTTAGTGTGTTAAGTGAATATGATGGAATATTCATATTGTCCTCTAACAGAAATATAACTTAAAAGAAATTATTTTGATTCAACCATCGGTTTCGCGACTTGTTTACTTCAATTTTCTATTTAAAATACCGATTAATTAAATAAAATTAAATAAATATCATATTCCAAGTTTTTAACTAGTTTTTGAGATTCAGGATATAGGAACCGATATAGAACTTAGCAAATCCATTTTTGATTTTATTATGAATCAAGGATTTCTTATATAGCTAGAGCAACCTTCACAAATTGCAAATACTAATATAGTAAGAATTAATCGAATTGAAGCTATAGCATCATCGTTTGCTGGAATCGAAATATCTGCGAGATCGGGGTCACAATTTGTATCGATTAAACAAATCGTTGGAATTCCCAAAGTAATGCATTCTCGATGGGCTGTATATTCTTCTTGTTGATAAACGATGATTACAATATCCGGTAATCTTGTCATAAACTTGATCCCGCCCAAATATGTTTGTATGTGAGATAATTGTCTCTTCAACACGGTTGCGTCTCTCTTTGGAAGACGAGCGAGTCTCCCTGTCTTTTGTTCCATTCTCAAGTCCCTAAATTTTTGAAGTCACGTTTTTACCGTGGACCAATTCGTTAACATAACCCCCCAGCCACTTTTTATTAACATAATGACAGCAAGCCCGTATTGCAGCCCATGCTAATGAATCAACTGCTTTATTTTTTGTCCCTAAAATTAAAAATTGTTTTCCTATACTTGATGCATCACAAACTAAATCACAAGCCTCTGATAAAAAACGTGCAGTTCTAATAAGATTAATAATATGAATACCTTTACATTTTGCAGAGATATAAGGCGACATTCTAGGATTCCATTTACGAGTACCGTGACCAAAATGAACTCCTGCTTCCATCCTCTCTTCCAAATTGATGTTCCAATATCTTCTTGTCATTTCTCCCTACACTTTCTCTTTTTTTAATAAAGAGATGAGATATTTTGAAATAAATAATTATTCCAAGGGAATCTTCTTTTCTACCACGAATTGGCCATTGATATACGACGCAAACCATTAATTCCTTTCTATTTCGTTATTTTTTGAATTTCTTTATTTTATTACTAATTTTTTTATTGTTAAATTAAATAACCATAACAAATACATAAAAGATAAAAAAGATGAATCTATTCTATTAAACCCTAAAAATCATTGTTGTTTTGATGTATCACAGAAATTCTTTGAAAGATAAGAATCAAACAATTCTCTGTGGTAAAACAAAATATCTCTCATTTCTCCCTCAAATAGATTCTTTTTTTTATCAACGGAATACCCTTATGTTGACTTGAACGGTGTATGACTCCTTTGAATCCGATCCCAACAGGTATCATTCCCCCTAGAACAACATTTTCTTTTAGTCCTTTCAACAAATCGATACAGCCCCGGAGAGCCGCTTTTGCTAAAACTCTAGCTGTTTCTTGAAAACTCACTTCGGATATAAAACTTTGCGTATTCAAAGATGCTCGAGTTATTCCCAATAAGGTAGCTCGATAACATATTGCTTCGTCCAAAGCGCGCCCCGTTCGTTCTGCCCGAAACAATCCAATAAGTTCTTCGGGCAAAAAAACATTAGACATTCCATCTTCTGAAACCAAGACTTTTGATGTTATTTAACGTACAATAATTTCTATATTCCTATTATGTATATGCACCCCTTGTGATCGATAAACCTTTTGGATCTTATTAACCAAAGAGATACGACTTTGCGCTATAGTTAGCTTAGCCCCAATCAAGAATCCCCAAGGAATTCCAAGAATTCGTCTTATACGTTCGTTCAAACCATCTATCCTCTTTTCTAGATTCATAGATATTGAATCAATGGAACGAACTTCTAAAACTTGTTCCACCTTTGGAAGACCTTGCGTTATGTCACTAGACATCTATATTTCACATATAAATGTAACTAATGTATCCCCCTCATAAACAATTGATCCATAATGACCATGAACTGTTGCTCCCGGAGTAGCCAAATAGGGCTTAGCCAATCTTATTACTACGGAGTCAAATTGAACAATTATAACTTGAAGAAAATTCTAATGAAGAAAATTATCCAAGATAATTTTTGTGGATGTCTCTTCAAAAAAATTATAATGAAGAAAATACCAATTCAATTTCAATGGATTCAAAAGGATGTTACTACACGGATCGAGATTAAAAATATTTCCATTTTCATCCATTAAATAATACGGATATTTAATTAGTTGAAAGGTTTGTTTTAAATTTTCAAGTTGCAAATAATTAATTATCAAGATCTGATTTTGAGTTATTAAATGGTAAAATGAAAAAAAAAAGAGAAATTGGAAGGGCTATCCCTAAAGAACCAAACGAATTACTAATTGAACTTAGGGAATCTTTTTGAATTGATTCTTTGTGAGATTTCACACCTTTGGATGGTAATGGACCTATTCGAAAACAATTGGATGATGAAAAAATTATACAAAATTGAAATTCTTTGTTTATACCCAACAACGTATGAACAGTTCTTTGATTTTGGTTAAATGATTTTTGAAGTTTTGTCTTTGAATAAATGGAATAAAATGGATTCATATTGGTATGATTTGATCCCTCATTTTTTTCTAATAATGGATCATCTCGTTTCCCGATATATGAAATATGGGATTTCACTAAATGAATCCTTAGAAAATCTTGAATCATACCGTTTGTTTTTACTTCAACAAAAGAAGCACGGGCCTCTTCAATAGAAGAACTTTTTTTATTTTGATTCCAGTTCAATACTAAACAAGTACGTAGTAATTGAATACTTGTGTTAGAAATTTCTCTAGTGGCTTTGCCATTTCCATAAAGGATATAATTGATAACACGAAGTTGCACATTATCCCTTTCGTACAACAAATATTGAGGGAAAAATTTTGTTAAATTGATACCGTACGTTATTTCATATGGGACTACTGGTCTAACCAAAACAAAAGATTTTTTCTTAGTAGGGGTGATCGATTGGACATAGATCCAATTTTTCAAATCTTTTGAGTTCTTGGAATTTGTTCTGCCTGGTGTTATCAAAATGCCACTATGTTGGGATATTTTATTTGTCTCCCTAGGAAAATGTATATCTTCAGAAAAAGTTTTAAGTTCAATCTTTTTTTTCCTCTCCACTCGGACCATTCCGCCCACTCGGCTTCTTATATTTAAAGTGATTTGTGTATGTACTCCAATGATACTATTGTTGCGTACCATTATGGACGAAGATCCGGGTAAGATATGAACTTCTTCGAGAATGAAAAAACATCGATCTACTTTCATTTGATATTTTGGTCGAAATTCTTTGACTCCTCGATACTCAATCAAATCTTCTTTTTTAACGATTGAATGCATTTCAGTAGTCCCATATTTAGTAATTCCCG